>NC_142378.1:5207500-5400000 GCF_059441005.1 Hippichthys cyanospilos | reverse complement strand
GAGTTTCCAACTTCATACTTCAACATCATACGTCAACGCAGGCACACTTGGATTGTTAGAAAACTACACCAAAACAACAGTAACACGTTAGATGCGTTGACTAATGGAGACCATGAGTAAAAAAGCGGCTTAAACTAAAAAACATCTCTACTTTATGATTGCATTTTCTTATGATTACCTTCGTTTGCAAGATTTCCCCCTGCCGACTAGTTAACAAAAAAAAAAAAATGCAAATACGACGCAGCAGACCCAGCTGCAAGTTGTAAGAGCTGATATTTGCACAGGAAATTGTACAAGAAATGTAGATTGTTTTTTCCCAACTTTCTGGTTACAGCAACATCAACATTGTTAGAATACTACACCAACAACAGTAACACGCCTGATGGCTTTACTAGTGGAGTAAAATAGCGGTTCACACTCAAAATCAATACATCGATCGGGCTTCTTTTGTTTCCCTTTGTTTACAAGGAGATTTTCTTGGTGGCTAGTAAAAAAAACAAAAACAAAACTATGCCGCAATAGACTTTATAAGCCACAGGGTTGAAAGCATGAGAAAAAAGACATTTACGCTCTTCAAATCAGAAGGCAGAGCAGTCAAAAGGAATGTTTATGAAAAGTAAATTAAAAAAAGGCAAGGTCCCAATTCGACGCGGGACTATCGCGCAAGAGGACGAGAGTCGGGCCGAGGGTGTCGGCGGACGCCAAGGTAGCGGCTTGCGGCCCCTTTCCTTTCTTCCCGTTGCGGCTTCTCGACAACAGATGGCTTTGGGCCGCGGCGCCCCTTCCTACGGGCCGGCAGCGGGAGAAGCTCGCCGGGCGCCTTTAATTGCCACTTTTGTGGGCGCCGGCTGATGTAACGCCGCCATATCTTTTTCATGACAATAATGAGCTAACACTTGCTCTGCTTGGCCTCTCATTATCACATCTGCCGACATCACTCACTAAACAGCGTCTTAACCCCGCCCCCCCAATCACCCGTCGCCCCCCCCCCCCCCCCCCCCCCACTCCCCCTCCTCCTCTTCATCCGCCCCTGCAAGCATCCGCCCAAAATATCTCCGCGGTTGCCTGACCGAGCGAGTGGACTAAAAATGTTAGCGTGGAAGCATAGGCTAACTTAAAACGCGACTGCTGGAAAAAAAAAAAAAAAAAAAACATTGAAAAATGTGTCTCACCAAGACATAGCGTATTTTTAGTTTATTTAACTGCTTTTTATCATAGTTGGGGATTTTTTCTACTAATATTTTGACCATTTTGGTTATTTTCTTCCACATCATTCTGGCAGTATTTTAGCCAATGGATGGTTACTTCTGTTTTTGTGATCACTAATTGGTGGTGCCATGTTGTCACCATATGGGTGAAATTTCAGCCCCCTAGTGTCTTCTTTCGATGCTTTTATAGTTGTTTTGATTTTTTATTACCCTTGTGCAATATTTTGACCATTTTTGGTTATTTTCTTCCACATCATTCTGGCAGTATTTTAGCCAATGGATGGTTACTTCTGTTTTTGTGATCACTAATTGGTAGTGCCATGTTGTCACCATCTGGGTGAAATTTCAGCCCCCTAGTGTCTTCTTTCAATGCTTTTATAGTTGTTTTGATTTTTTATTACCTTTGTGCAATATTTTGACCATTTTTGGTTATTTTCTTCCACATCATTCTGGCAGTATTTTAGCCAATGGATGGTTACTTCTGTTTTTGTGATCACTAAGTGGTGGTGCCATGTTGTCACCATCTGGGTGAAATTTCAGCCCCCTAGTGTCTTCTTTCGATGCTTTTATAGTTGTTTTGATTTTTTATTACCCTTGTGCAATATTTTGACCATTTTTGGTTATTTTCTTCCACATCATTCTGGCAGTATTTTAGCCAATGGATGGTGACTTCTGTTTTTGTGATCACTAATTGGTGGTGCCATGTTGTCACCATCTGGGTGAAATTTCAGCTCCCTAGTGTCTTCTTTCAATGCTTTTATAGTTGTTTTGATTTTTTATTACCCTTGTGCAATATTTTGACCATTTTTGGTTATTTTCTTCCACATCATTCTGGCAGTATTTTAGCCAATGGATGGTTACTTCTGTTTTTGTGATCACTAATTGGTGGTGCCATGTTGTCACCACCTGTGTGAAATTTCAGCTCCCTAGTGTCTTCTTTCAAAGCTTTTGTAGTTTTTTTTTATATTAATTATTTACCTTGTGCAATATTTTGACCATTTTTGGTTATTTTCTTCCACATCATTCTGGCAGTATTTTAGCCAAGTGATGTCACACTTCTTCTAGTGTGCTAATCCAAGTGGTCATGCCATGTTGAACTTTGATATGTTGTCGAGTGAAATTTCACTTTGCCAGTGTCTCCTTTCAATACTTTCCCTTCGATGTGAAATGACTGATGTGAAAATCAAAGGACTGGGAAAAATACCGCACAAGGGTTAGGTACAAAATTTCCAATTGATTTATTTTGTGAAGTCATTCATGCTTTTTAAAAATTACTTTATTATAGTCAAAATTCTGATTAAAAAGGCCAAATTACATTCAAATAAATCTTAAATTCCTGTTTTTAAAGTTAACGCATTGTAAGTTCAATTGATGAATTATTTCATTGCCTTAATGAAAATTTGAGAGGGGCCCTATATATATATATATATATATATATATATATATATATATATATATATATATATATATATGTTCTCAGTTGGAAGAGTAGGATGTCCTCAAGTGAGGACAGTAAGACCTAGTAATGTTTCTTCGAAGATTGAAAAGCTATACAATAGAGCGAAAAACGCAAATCAATCGGTATTTTCTAAATGATTATTTATAAGATCAAATGCAAATAAAAATGTGTTTTTCCATCTATTTGGATTAAAATGCATTTTCTTTCAAAAAAAATGAGCATTAGCTTGATTCTCCAGATCAGTCAGGCATGACACTCATCAAAGGCCCGGCAGGCCTGATTAATCAAAGGCAGACGTGCCGATCAATAGCCTCACTTTTGCGTTTTAAAATTCGGCTCCCATTTCCTGAGGCTTCTGCTGAAAAACGTCCGGCGAAGAAAAACCAAACTTTCCCGGAGCGGTGACCTTTGCGAGCCGGCGGTCTGAGCGACGGCGTCGGTGGCGGCGCCTTAAACGGGCCTCATCATTGGAGCGACGGCGGGCCCTTTGCCTCTCCGTCATCCTCTCTTGTCACGTGACGGGGACGGCCGCTGGCACCCAGGCTACGCCAGCTTTCAACTTGCGACCGGACCGATCGGCGGAGGACGGAAAGCAGAAAGAAAGAGAAAAAGCCCGTCTGTCAGCGATGATGTCAAAAGCTTCATTTTTTCTTCCTCCCGCGGAGCAATTAGAGGTTTCATCACAGCGGAGCCATGTCAGGATTCATTACGGCTCAGCCGCGGCTAATTGCTTCAAGGTTAAAGTAACAGATCTGACGCCGTCCCATTTTCAAGTGACAGCCTCGCCGCGCGTTCCGCCGCCGTTTGGCGGGACGCCGGCGCGATGACACCCCGGCGCCGGGAGGGGGGAGGGGGAGGAAGGATGAAGGCTGACGAGCCAGAGCGCATCAAAAGGCTGCCGTCGGTCAGCGGCCGACTCGGGAGAGTGTCAAAAGCGTCCGTTTCCACACACCGAGATGACTGGAGACGCTCGCGGAAAAAAAATATATTTTCGAGTGGCCTGGGTTAAGAACTTCGTAATCCCTCGTTTCCAAAGAAGGAATGTCCCGTACCCATTGCGGTACCAACGCCGACACCGACGCAAAGCAACAATACCCAGAGTAAGCGCCGCGATTCGCCGATGTGTCGCAACGCTACGTCTACTTGCGAACGCGTCGTTACAAAAAAAATCAGCTTTTCGGCGGAAAAATATAGTCTCGACTAACGAGAGAAAATTCAAGATACGAAAGGCCGCGCAGCGCTCGCGCAAGCCGCGACGTCCAACGTATTTGTGACGCATTTGAATCATTTACTAAAATGCTAGCTTGTCCACAAACGAGACAATCGCTTTTTGCATCGATGTTTACTGTGGTCTTCCGCTTTTCATTTTTACTCGTTTCATTCACACCGTGGAACTAACAAACATCAAACTGACATTAGCCTTGGCTAACAGTGTACATATGCACGTAAAAACACATATATAACGTTCCACTTTGGGCTGTTGCGCCTGACGTTTGCATCGTTAGCATGTTGTTAGCACTTTAGCAATGACATCACAGAGGAAGCACATCGCATGACCCCGAACTAAACCTAAATTTACAAGATCAAAATTATCCTAAAAAATATTGTTCCTGTGGAATTCTGGATCACTGGAAATGTGAAATAAAAACGTAGAAATTAAATATCACAAAATTCAGGTTGCCTCTTTGGAAAAAGTGTCTCGTGACGATAGAAAATTCAAGATAGGACAGTCAAAATTGTTGGTGTATAACACAGCAGTCAAACTGAAGGGCAAGGGGCTCGATCCGTCCAGCCACATCATTTTATGCGTCCCGCGAAATGCTAAACATGACTTCAAGTACATGTAAAAAGCGCCTCTACTAACGAAAAATTCACATTACAAAATGACAAATTAATTTCGTAAGTAGATGTACCAGTCGATCGTTAATAGCGAATGCAGAAACATTTGGTCTCGCACAGGTCGCCGATTTGTTTTACATGACTTCAAGATCATATTTTCAAGACGGTTCCGGCTCACTCGATGTAAATCGGATCAAGCCAACGAATCGGAATTGTGCGTCGGGAGCCGCGGTGCAAATCCCGTCAGGCAAGAAGAATTTTAGTGACAAACAGGATGTTGGCAAGAGGGTCTCCAAATTAGCATGGGGAATCGTTTCCGTCCTTCGTTTGTCTTTTGGCTGCTCGCACGCGTGATTTCCTGTGCACGGCAACTGTGTCGTCTCTGGCTGTTACGGCAAACGCCTTTTTCTTCCGCAGCTAGCTGCTAATTGCTAACGTTCGGCTGCCAAGCTTTCGCCTTTCGGCCGACATCCGCCAGGAACGCTGATGCGAGACGCGGGCCATCGAAGCGAGACCACGAGCGGCTACAAACGTGGAGTGAGTCGACTATTGTTTGTTTTTGTCATTTGGCGCACATTTCAATGAACTTAAATTCGATATGTATCGATATATTATAGTTTGATTTGATACATAAACAAAGGAAAAAAAAGATTTTCCCACCATAAAATATCAATATACACACAATTCATATATATATATATGTGTGTGTGTGTGTGTGTGTGTGTGTTCATAGATTCATAATGGGATATATGTAGTATATATATATATATATATATATATATATATACACACACACCATGTTTCTGTACGATAAGCACTGACTTTTTTCTCGTGGTTTGAGCCCTGCAGTTTATAGTTCAATGCGTTTTTTTTTTTTTTTTGCTAGCCACCAGGAGACAAATGAGCAGTCATGCACATGTGTGTCACGGTGTCAATTTATGGAACAATTATGAATCGAAGTTGAAAAAATGTGACTCAATGGCTGTGCTCCAAAAGAGTTTTAGGAATGTATTATTACAAATATAAAAATGACGTCTAAATCGAATAAGATCTTGCATAAAAATGTGACGTATAAAGTTGATATATATGATTGTTTTTAAATATTTATGATTGTTTATATGTTCACCAAAATGATCAAACAAAGGAAGACAGAAGACGACACTATGAAATGATTCATTTTGAGTTTGAACTGCTATTTACGTGCAGGACTCTGTGTTATGTCGAAAATATCCATCTTGTATAAATATGTTGGTAATATCTGCTATTAAAAAAAAGTATAAATAAAAAAAACTAAGAATAAATGTCCAAATCCCATTTTTCTGAGAGAATATCTGAGGCTACGACTTGCGGCTTATAGTCCAGTGCGGCTTATCTGTGACAAGAATAGTTTGATTGAAATATTTCAATTGAAATAACGCGAGAGACGGCGGGATGGGAAATTCAAAGGCGTCAGCTCTGAGGACGCGATTTGCCCGACGACATGACCGGCGATGGAATCTCAACGTTAATATCGGCGGTGGGACTGGCCCGCTATGGATTGCGCTCGATCCCCCGTGACTCCCCGACCCGAGCGGGGAGAGAGAAGCGGAAGCGGGTTAGCGGCGCGGGCGCGAGGACGCACGGAGACGGCCGCTTGTTTAGCCCGGGCTTCTCCTGTGCGAGCGGAACACCTGATCCTTCGCACCGATTGTTTGTTTAACCGCTGCTGGGAACGGGAGAAACCCCCCCCCCCCTCCTCCTCCTCCTCCCCCCAGGTCTGAGTAAGTGTTGATCTAAGGTGGGATTGGAAATGGCCTAATGAGCAACTCTTTGGATAATTAGCGGCAGCCGCGGCCGCTCGCGCATAATTTGAGTTCTTCGCCAGCGAGGAGGAAGATGACGAAGAGGAGGAGGAGAGAAAAGGAGGGCGGCGGATGATGAAAGCGCCCAGAGATGGAGGTTAATGAAAATTAGCGTGTCAAGTCGGTCTCTACCGCTCTTCTTTTTCTTCTTGGGCTTCTTTTGTTCTTCTGACGCCGCCTTATTGTTGATGTAATGGAACAATTAGTGCGAGCGCGGTTCACGGCGAGGCTAAGGTGCTGGCTGGCGGGCAGGACGCCGACTGTAATTAGGCGGAGGCTGATGACATCCGCCGGGAAAAAAAAAAAAAGGGGAAATTTGCCACTGTGCTTGTTGTGGCAAAAGCACAAACAAGTCCAAGTAGGAAATCCTGAAAGTTTGTAAATAAAAAGTCAGAAACAAAGCCTGTGATCTTGGGGACCGCCTAACAATCATGTCATGTTGTAGTCCTGCATCCCCGCTCCTACAAAGAAAGTTTTTTTTTTTTTTAATTTTCTTTTGGGGGTGGTAACGATAATAATTTCATCCAGTTGCAAAGAGCTTCCCATCTTGCCAAATGCTATTAGGCATAGTTTCAAACGGGCAATAAATGTCTACGGTTTGCCCTATCTTCCTATCTAGGGGATTTGTTTTTGTTTTTTCAGTAAAAACAAATGGTCTCGAAAAACTCAGACCAAAGTGGAGATTTGACAAATTTTCAGATCCTTGTTTGCATGAAGCAATCATATACAGTGAACCCCCGAGTTACAGCATTCCTGGCTTACTTTTTTTTCATATTACAAAGTGGTATACTAGGTTTTTTCATCCTCCCTTTACGGCATTTCTCTCACTTGATGGCATCAACAACTGTCATGACCTTCGGGGTTGGCTGTGTTTATGTTGTTTTGCCTCCCTCTTCAGGCCTTTAAAGGTAATTGCTCTTATTTTCTGTTCACATCAAACAAAGCGGTTTGCTATTGGTCAGGGTCAAAATGTCACTAAGATGCCGATTGGGTCCCAAGATTTATAGTGATTTTATTTTACACATGGAGAACAGAGAATTATCCAGATTTAAATAGCCCTGGTTACGTGTAGATACGAGTTTTCGGGTCAGCTACGACTACGTTTGTCATGTCTCGTCCAATTCAAGCGAAAACATTTTGCCGACGAAAATATTTCTTCACAATTCTCGTCGATGTCAACGACAGTACACAAAAATACACTAAATTGTTCGAGAGACTCCGTGATCATCTTAACGCAACAACAATGGGCACAGCGCCGCATCATCCTATTATTCCAAAAGTCATCCGAGTGGAAATACGTTGGACGCCGATTGCCGGCGTGAAGCGCGCAAATGAAATTCCGCGTCACCTTTGTAATAAGTCGCTCTCCTCGCGGGCGCTAGCGTCGGACCGGACAAAAGACCACGTTAACCTCGCTTCGGTCACCTCGTTTTTGTTTGGAACGCCGGCGGTATCCGCGTGGCACTTAATTATATTTTTTGGAAAGGATGGACTCGGCGAGGCGAGCCCGGGCCCGCCGAGGCGCTAAGTACCCGCTCGACGTTTGCATCCGAGGACGCCAAGCCTCCGATATGACACCGAGGGTCATTTTGTTGTGTTTGAATGACGCGGGCAATCTTGTAAATATGCGCCCAAAATGGCGATTTCTTGTTTTGAAATACTCATCCGCGCCCAGAGAAAAACAGTATGCCCAGAGCATATTCCGGCTACGACATAACCCCCCCCCCAACGCCGCGTCTGGGGCTCCGTACAAAGCGGTGAGAAACGCATCGACAAAACCGTGTTGCCAAGTGGATAAGCAGCCAATGTTACACGGGCCATTGTGTTTCCTCAGCTAGCCGCAAATAAAGTCCGCAGACAAAACTGGTCTTTCTGCGCATTAGCGATGCTTCTGCGTCATTGTGCCGGCGGCCGCACAAAGCGCACCCCCCCGCGGTTGAAGCGATTTGCTGCGCACAATGCCGCAGCTTAACCAGCTAGGTCAGGTCAAGTTGACTCAGACAATGGAGACTTTAGCGCCGCACCCACAGCGCCGAGTGTCGCCCGGACAAAGTGGAGCAAACATTTCATCCAGTCGTGGCCCGCAGTCCATAAATGTCCCGTCCGATCTGCTCGCTCGCATCACCCGCGTCTTTCATCGCCCGTCCGCTCCTCTTTCCGCGTCAGACTCGAGGCCGGATACGGAAAGGAATACGCGGCTAAATATGGAAACGTGAAAACTATCGCACCGCCGGATGCGGCCTGCCGCGCGCATACTGCTCTTTAAAATTTTACACGATTTATTTAGTGCGACAGACACTTTTGGGTGCATGGGGTAGGCATCCGTAAGCTAAAATTGCAGGACGTTTTATTTACCGCTGTTTTCTTGTTAGCTAGCCAGGACGTTTCTTTGATAAGCAACGTTTCGCTCACGTCGTAGTTCGGTCAAACAAGAGTAGTTTGCTTTCAACTATGGAACACGTTTAGCATACGGTGTTTCCCCATCTCAAACGCATTCTTACGATAATTATGATAACGGGGCGAGTGGGACGGTGGAAGCAGACAGAATCAATTGGGTGTTAGCAGCTTACAGCAGCTTTTGTTACCCATGTTTGTACTGCATTATTTTCATGAAAAGAAGCAAGCAGAACGCACCAACGTCAGAGGCATTGAAATGATATTTGAATTCTTCAAGCGCTCCAATTTGTAAGGTTTCGAAATTCTGCTTTCAATTTGAAAGGCCGCGCCGTGCTTCCTGTTTAGCGCTTAGCGCCGTTCGTGTTAGCCAAGGTCGTTCTTGTTTTCAATAAAAGAACGAGCAGACCGAGCCAACGTTTAAGTTTCTGTGTGAAGGACTCTTCAAGCGCTTTAGTTTTGGATCTTCAGGTATGTCATAATTTGAAAATGAGCGTTGTTAATCTGGAAGACCGGCCTATTATTTTCATGACCTGGAACCGATTGGCTGTCTCGTGTCACGTTTCGCATCCGGTCGCACCAAACGTGTCCTCTAGATGTCGCCGCGTCACCCAAACACGCAAACTTCATCGAGTGCAATTCAAACACGTCCCTTGTTACGGCGTCCGCATCGAGCATTAGATATGTTCCCGTATCTACGGAGACCAAATATGGAAACAAAAATATGACCAAATACGGAACAAGATCAAGCAAACAATGGCTCGCAATTAGGAGAAGCTCTCAAGGACGCGAGCCTGTAAAGTCGAGGTGGCGCGGTTCAATTCTCACCATTTTCAAAGGTCCATTTTGCATTTGCGTGGGTTTATAGCGGCCAAGCTCTCCAGTCGCAAACACTCGTGGCGCTAATGGAGGTCAATGACGTCAAAATATCTGCCAAGAGGTCCAATTAGAAAGAAAGACTAATTGGGAGACGATCGCGAGCTAGCGATACGGAGCGCGGCGTCCTTCGCAAACATCGGCCGGCGGGCAGGCAGCTAGCGCGGGAGACGAAGATCTGCTTTGTCACATTTGAAAAGCTAATGTTTAAAGCAGGAGGAAGCGCACCCGGCGTAATGCGCTCATTCATCTGCATAAACACCACCTGTCTCCTCCTCCAGCGGCCAAACTTTGGCTGCATCCGGCACCGCGCCAGCCAATCGTTGCGTTTGGTTTCGCGCTGCTAGCCAGACGAACGGGCGACGCGCTAACAAAAAGACAAAAAAAAAACAACACAAAACCCGCACGGGATTGACAAGCAAAAGGTAATTTATGCTGGCCCTTTATTTACCGGCGTGCCGAGAGTCGCTCTTGAAGGCTAATTTGGAGCGCGCTTGGCACCTCTTCTGAGCTACGAAACGTCGTCATTTGACAAAAAAAAAAAAAAAAAATCCTCCAACAGCCATTGATCAGCTGCTTAAGCGCCCGAGCTTTTGTTTGTTTTGCCGGCGCCGCCGCCGTCAAAGCTTCTGTCGACACGTAACGCCGGCGTGACACCTCCTCGCCGGGAACGGTAGCGGCGAAGGAAGGGGTGCGGGGAGTTTGACGGTTAAAGAGGGGACGGCATCTGGCGTGACAATTACGGGAATAGATTACCTGAAAGCAAAGTGCTGTCATTTCCTGCGCAACAACAACAACGCGCTACTTCTCCATTCCGCCATCTGCCCGCCTTTGACTTGCATTGTAAGAGAAGCGCACTTTCATTATCTGATGTTTTTTGGCTGCCGTAACACGCTACGGGAGCTAATGGTCACTTGCTTGGAGTGGGCCGCGCTCAAAAGGAGGCTTTGAAAAAGGTAGAATGGCGGCTAAGTCGACGGGGGAAGAAAAGGTCCAATTAGAGATGATTTTCCAAAGAGGCTTCGGATCGCTTTGGTCGGGCGTATTATCACTTGCGCTTTTGTCGACCCCGGACGAGCGCGCCGCTCGGCTTTCATCTGGGTTTCGTCGGGGCTCGGCGCCGTCCCGGCTCTTTTCTGCCGGGTGAAACAAACTAAACGTCGCGGCGAACTCGACCGCGTGGCGTATTTGATGTTTTCAAAGATTAGCGGCTGGATAAAAAGATGTTCAATTCGGCGTCGGCGCTTCGCTAAGGCGACGTAAGCGCGTTTGCTAGCGTAATTTCTATTTTTGCACTATATACATGAGATACTAGATACAAGTTACTGTTTGCACTTGAGTTCATTGAACTTAGAGGACAGGGTGCAAGATTTCGACCGTTTTTCATTTCGGACAGCAGGGGGTGCTGCATTTTCCATTGTCAAAACAAACATGGCCGCCTACGGAGAAGCGCCAGCCCCCATGGAATGTAATTTAATGATAAACAGAACTACGATTATATTGAAAACATGCTGTAGGTCTTTTAGAATGCGTTTGTTTGCAAGTTTTTGAAATTTACAATTATTTAATTGATTCCTGTTTCTTTAAAAACGCTCTAAATCTTACACACTGTCCCTTTCAGTACCAAACGCTTGTCCAGTGATTGTCACTATTTGTAAACAAATACTGTAACCCCCCCCAAAAAAAACACACCTGAATATGGGACGCACCCTTAATTTTAAAACGCACCAACTCTTTAGCAAAAGTGTAAAAAATAAATCAAAACATAATGAATCTCATCTTCCTAAACTTTTCGTCTTTTCCCGTGTTCGTTTCCATCAATTATCTTTGTTGCACCATTAGTGCGTTTCACATTTCCCACATTGTGAGAGGTCATTGAACGCCTCGCCAGTGTAACACGCTGTTGTTTTTCCGTTTCCTCACAACACAGATAGATTTCATTTTACAATAAATACCCGACGTTGCGCAGCAAAGATTATGATTGTGTGTATATGCCAAAATACCGCAATTAACAAACGAGTCAAATGGATTACCGTTCTGCGTTCTCTAACCAGTGCACACAGCTTCACACCTTACCGCTCTTTCAATGAATCAGCTGGAGACATCATAACTTTTATGTGATCCTCTCTGTTTACTAATATTCTGGTGTGTAAACAAGGAGGGACTCGAACATTGTTTCAGACTGCTCGCTTCTTTTATCAAAAACAGCAACAGGCACTGGCCGCTAACGGCCGACTGCCGTCTTGCCCTTTTGCTCGTCCTGTTACGGTAATTATACAGCCGATGTAAAAATGCACATGTGTTCGTCACCTTTTAAAATAATTTGTTCGCCATCCGATTCGGACGTACGAGCTTCACCGCCAGGAGTTTTCACTGCGCCGATTATTAAAACAAAATACCGCTCATCGTCTCTTGTGTCGCTAATCACGTCGTGAATATATCTCGGTTTCCACGCGGATGTCATGTCCACTCTCGCCATCACTTATATTATTAAAACAAAGTAACGATTATCCGTAGCGTTCAAAAGGGAAGCCGGAGAAAGGCTTTCATTGAAAATTGCAAGATTGACGTGACATTCAAACAAAGTATCGGCGCCGGCTTGCTTTTTCAGCTCGCCGCGAGGAAGAAAGGTCCAATTAGAGATGATTTGGCGGAGAAGCTTTGGATTGCTTCAGCTGACGTACGATTTGCTCTTTTGTCGACCCGGGCTGAGTGCGCCGGCCGCTTTCATCTGGCATTTGGAGGGCGAGCACTTTAATCAACTTAATGCTAGCGATAGCGCCTGTTGGCCCGACTCAAAAAGCCCAGCGCAGATGGACTCCGCCGAGGCTTTTCCGTCAGGCGAAAAGATGGGGGTCGCCGCACCGGCGGACGACGCTCGGGCGAGCCGACGGGGGCCGCGCCGGTCCTCTCGTCCGGCGAGCCGTTTTTCCCGGGGCCGTCCCGCATGAAGTGTAGGTGAGGGACCTTTGTTTATTTCAAAGCCGCTTTTTTTCCCCCCTTTGTGGACTCTTGGGCCTTGAAATATGTATAAGTGTCCTTTCGCAGACATCTGAGGGGGAAAATCAAAGGCGGAACCAGAGTAGCCGCCGTTTCTCAAGCCGCCACCTGCGCGCGACCCGCCTGGCCTCAAATACAAGCGACCTTCGACACGGACTCGTCGGCGCCGGGGAAACATCAATGGCGCGGGAGTTTGAGCTTTCGCTCGGGCGAGATTGCCACCCGTCCGTCCGATTGCTACCCTTCTCGTCCCAATCGCCGCCCGCGGATAAAACGCTGACATTTTGCCGCGGCTCCGCCGTACTTATTTTCGCTCGCTTTACGGACGCCGCCGCTCGTAAAAACGAGGCTTTACAACACAGGTGTCAAACCTCAGTCCTGGAGGGCCGGTATCCCGCCGGTCTCTCCTCGACGGCCCCGATTCACACGTTTGCATATGAATGACTATTAACGGTGAGTGCGAATCCTTTGCCGTTAAAACAAAGTAAGAACAAGCGGAGTTTCGTCCTTCAAGGGCCGCGTGCTAATCCGAGTTCTGGCGCGGCGTTTTATGAGTCGCGGGCTCCGATCGTTGGCGTTAAGTCAAGCTGACAGTTGCGCCGCTACCTTTTGGTGAGGAAGCGCTGCGGAGGGCTCAGCAAAGGACACGGAGACGCCGGGGCCTCGCGGGCATGACATTGTTTTTGACTCGGCAAAGTGCTGAGCTCAACGGCGCGGCCGGCGAGCCGCGCGGCGCTAACAAGGGAGGCGGGCGGGCGGGCGGGCGAGCGGCAGGCGGCGGGCCCTGAAGGGAGGATCAGCGAGGCGGCGGGACTCGTCTTGAAAGACGGAACGACTTGGACACAGAGGTCCGCCAGATGCTTTTCATCCTCCACATCAACAGCCCTAGCCGCTATCAATAATTTACTTGGAAAAAAAAAAGAGAAAAATATATAGGCTGTGTTCAGGATCACTCCTCATCCACGATACGCTATCTCCATTTCGTGCTGCTGTTTGAACGTGTAGCGAGTCTCGCTACGCCGCTCCCCAACCACGGCTTGGCGGGCCGTTTATATGCATCGAGCAGGTTATTAAAGCATTAAAATCTCCATTTTTACAAAGCATTCTGGACGGGAATTATGTATACTGATTTCAATTGGAATGTATCTCTATTTTCTCCATTATCTCTATTTTCATTTTCGGAAACATAGGCCCGATTTTGCGAAAATGCATCGCATTTTGTTTGCAACTATCGGAAATATGTCTCATAAACCGCCCGGCCAACATCCTGCCACAAAACACTGATTTCAGAATTTAGGAAGAAATCAGAGAGACCATCACAAATACACAACATCCCCTGAACAAAGTTTCCAAAAGAGAACGGAAAAACTCAAAAACTGAGGAAAATAAGAAACCTTCATAAGGGACTGCAGGTGGGAGGATCCCCTTTCCAGGCTCAAGAGGTTGCACTAGATCCTGAGTGCTAAAATTAACATTTCGCAAATTTTCAAATGTTAGATTTTTACAACTTCTCCTTAATCGAATGAATTCGATTGAGTTAGTCAATTGACGTGCGCTATGATGACAACTTCTGATATAAGTAGCGAATCCTTATATAGAGAACTCACGGAGTTGAGTAGCGGTTCACAACCCTTTTCAACGATGTACCCCATGAGATATTTTCCCCATGAGATATTTTCTCAGCCAAGAACCCCCAAAGGATTTTTGCATTGCGGAAACTGGGCCTGGTGAATTCAGCGATTGCAGAAGATGCATTATGTAGCGTCATCTGTTTTTATTTTTCCTTAGCCTGCTAGAAAAAAGCATGGCTATTGAAATCTTGATATGTGACTAGAACACAATGGAGCAAAAAAGTTGCTTCATGTTCCAATCAATTTGCTCTTATTTTGGAAAAAATCCTTTCCCGCCATCAAAAAGAATTCAAGTAGAAACCCCGTTGGTATCTTAGGTACACCCCGAAGTGCCTTTGCGTAGCCCCGATCTCAAACACGGCGGCCATCAAAAAAGGAGGACGGCGCCGGTGTGATTCTTGGGCGGCGGCCGGCGTGACCCGGCGGAGCTTTTGTTTTCATCTGCCAACGACTGGGGCTGAGGTCTCCTTTAGCCGGAGGTGCGCTCTCTACGGGGTCAAACCGCAGATTAATAGGTGCGCTAATGAGCTCCCCGAAGTCCCCCCCCGCCACAATCTCACGCCCCCCCCGCCGGATCGTATCTCCATGACGTCCCCCCGTGATGGATGGCAACGAGCGTGGCTCGCACTCGAGCGTTGGCGCCAAGGAGAAACATCGGCCGGCGTGATGAATGCCTCCGCCAAGACGTCCTCCTTTGTATCCGCTGTCAGCGCCGTCTCCTTTTGTTTGACGCCCGCCTTTGGGTGGCGGGAATTCGGGCTTTTCCGCGCCAGGAATTTGTCCGCTTCGATCGGATCGCTGGGCAAAACGCAAATGACGGGACGGGCAGCTTAACCAAACACTCGGCGCTAATTCCGCCGTCAGTCGCTCAACGGCGACTTTGATTAGGGCCCGGCCCGTTATTTGGAAGAACGAAGCCATTCGCGTCAAGTTAAAAGTGGAGGTTAAAATGAAAACAAAAAGGAATAAAATGGGAGGCCACCAAAAATTCACCAAGAAGAAATGAAATGAGATGGCAGGAACGAGACAGAATATTAATAATATCTGCGCCAGATTCTACTTATATCCAAGCGATTTGTAGCGGACATTTGTTCAGTGTTATTTTTTTCAACACGTTTGTGCCGCCCAACTAAGTCCTGGTGTGCACACTTGAGGACATCCTGGCCTTTCCGGTCTTGTCTAATGGGTTTGGGTGGGTTGCAATTGACTTTGCTTTCTTGATGAGACAAAATGGACACGAGAGGACACAAAGGAAAAGGCTGCAGCATGAGTGTGGTGAGGCGCTCTACACTTTAAAAACATTTGGGTCAAAAATCGACCCAAATTGGATCAAAAAAAAGGACTGGCCCAACATTTTGGATCATTCATTTAAACACAAAAAGCCAGGCCAAAATCCTCAAAACAGCTCAAAAATCGGGTTGTTATTTCGCCCAACTTTTGGGCTTAAATAATCACATTTTTGAGGTTATTTATTGAACCTCTTTTTTTTTTTTAGTCAGGTCAAATGAATAAATCCATTTTTGACCCAGCTGCATCAAGAGTGAAGTCAAAGTCAAGTACGCAGGCAAAGAGATAGCTTCCGTGAGCTAACTTCAAAATAAAAGCCAAATTAGTCCTTAATATTCATGTATTGCAGCGGTACCTATTAAGCCTTTATTTTGAAGTTGCTAGCGATGGGCCAGTACAGATTTCAGCTCTCCGTATCTGGCCTCATATTAAGGTATCGAGGTCTCAATGCCAGTAACGGTCACTGATACTCGTCACCGGCGTCCTCCGAGTTTTTGGGGAGTCACTCACTTAGCCCAAAATGTAAGGTCAATCGAATAGCCCAAAAATGTTGGGTCAGTCCATTTTTGACCCGGCTGCATTAAGAGCGTCGTCAAAAGTCAAGTCAGCCGGCGCAGAGATCGCTTCCGTGAGTTAACTTCAAAATAAAAGCCAAATAAGTCCTCGATATCCATGTACGGCATGGCGTTATGACCTTCACGGCGCCTGGGATGAGCGAGTACAAATCTCAGGTGTCCGCGTTTGGCCGAAATCAAGGTATTGAGTTCTCAATGCCGCGGATACCAGTGACTGGCGCCCCCTTGTGGTCGTTGTACTGATAGGAAGTACAGGAAATAGCATCCTAGCATGGCCTAGCACTAAAATACGCATTTAAGGGAAGAAAAAAAAGCATCCTTTTCAGCTCCGAGGCCACAAGTCACAAGCTAGCCCGTAAAACTTTGTAACTTACGGCCTGGTGTCGCTGGGGGCAATTAAAATGAGCTTATTAGATAGAAATGCCATCTTCGGACGGAAGTTTTCACACCTTCCCACTGGATCTCCCGCCCGGCCGTCCCTCATTGGTCAATCTTTGACGAGCAACGGGGCGTGTTTAAAATCCTTAACGGTATCGGCCCGGTCATCCGACCCGGCTGATTAACACTTGTCGGCGGCGGCGAGGCCTAATCAGCTCCCCCGGTCGGAAAGGAGCGTCGGCCGTCATTAAGTGACCTCGCGCCGGCGGCGGGGGGGAGGACAGATGGGCCGGAGGATCTCGGGAGGTGATTGCTTTACGCTACGCCGCGGAGCGATGCTAATGACCTCTGTGCTCTCGCATTAATGGCCTCCGTCGCCGCCCATCAAGAGCTCCTTACCTTCAAGACGCCGTCTCAGGCCCCGTAATAGCGCTACCTACTTTTTTTTCGTTTTTTTTGGTTCACTATCGGAGTCCGATATGTGAGAGGAGCACCAATTATCATCGATAAAACGAAAAAGTGCGGCATCGTAATTTAATCGAGTTAAATTATTAATGCGAAGCTATTTGTTAGCGTAAGAGCGATGAAATGCTCAATCTTGATATAATAACAAGCAGTCTGGCATCTTGTTTTGAAAATACACGTAAAAAAAAGAAAAACCACCCCAAAAAAAAAAAATACAATGCAAGAAAACAGCGTTTTCATCGATTCATTTAAGAGCTACTTGAGGAATGTTAGCAAGATAGCTAAAAGGCTATCTGGGTAAACCAAAATATTCAATATTGCCATCAATGACGTTATGCAAGTGTAAAAAGAGATAAACCACCGTAATTGTAAAAGGCAAAAACAATGCATCCAAAGCAAAATATGTATTTAAAAAAAAAACTTACCTTTGATGTTCATCAAAATTAATTTGAGCATTTAGCAACTCACACAAACCAAAAACATCTTTTTTTTTATCATAGCTTCAACAAATTTGCTCATGGACAACATCAAAAACTTTCCCAAGATTATGAATTGCGTTTAACACAAGCTTGGCTTCAAAACGACTCAAAGACATCCCAAAAAAATGACCATTGATGTTCCCAAAGTAAATTTCAAGGACAAAGGCACAACAAAATAAAATTAGCTTGATCGTAGCAGAAATGACTCCAACATTAAATTCGCATTCAAACTTTTAGCTTTGTATTCAATTTGTGTTTGTGGAGAAATGTATCAAAAACCTTGTGAATAGGAGGCAAAATGGCTGCCAAACAAGTTTGTGGGCACGCGGGTATAGCAAGGAAACGTTAGCGCTTACCTTGTCGCCGGATCCCGACCACCGCGTCCAGCATCGATTCAATATCAAACTCAGCAAGGAACACTTGATGTTTTTATACATTGTCTGAAAAAGACAACAACAAAAACAAAACATGAAGTCCTAATTTCTCTCCTGGCCTGCGTCTTCTGCTAATTACCCTTCAAAAATCGCCAGGGGCGTGGCCTTTAGTTTACAACCTT
This sequence comes from Hippichthys cyanospilos, assembly GCF_059441005.1. NCBI lineage: Eukaryota > Metazoa > Chordata > Actinopteri > Syngnathiformes > Syngnathidae > Hippichthys > Hippichthys cyanospilos. The sequence goes on along the minus strand of NC_142378.1, from coordinate 5,382,012 downwards.
TGTCTAAAAGTCACTTCCTGGTTCAGGCTAGCCTGAGGCCTGTTTCTGACAAATGTGCTATTTACGGAATTAATTTGTCCCGGAAGTTATTTCCGAACGTGAATCTTTCATGAGTAGAGCTAGCTTTTACATGTCAATACTTTAATTTGTTCCAATCACCCCAAAATACTCCTAAACCTTCTAAATGAAACAAATCCACTTAGTGTAGTTTTATTCATTTACAAGAACGCCAAGCCACTAGGGGGCAGTAGTCACCTCAGTCTCTTGGTGTGTTTGGCGGGTAATAGAGGCATAGGCGTGGAACTCCAGGCCTGGAGGGCCGGTATCCCGCATGTTTTCTTTGTTTCTCTTACCAACACACCTAATTCAAATGATTAGTTTATTAGCAAGCTTTTGCAAGAAAAAGATTCTAATCATTTGAATCAGGTGTGTTGGTGGGAGAAACCCAGAAAACACGCGGGATACCGGCCCTCCAGGACTGGAATTTGACACCCGTGGAGTAGAGTGATGATGTTTATCTCCGGTTCATTCTTGCCACATGCAAACGCGATCCGGAGAATTTGGAAAATCTCCATTTTGGCTGCAGTTTTTCAGATTTGATGGGGGAAAAAAAAAGCTTGCTTACGTACGGCGGACAAGACAAAATCAGAGACATTTAGTGTCCATTTGCAAAGGACGTTGGGGTCATTGTTATCAAATTGTCAGAATCAAGGTAAGGACATCCTATAATGAGCACAGGTCAAAAGAACCCGAGGAAACACACATGTCCACTACAGTGGACGCAAAGGAAGAGGCTGCGCATTGCATCGAATATGCTAAGCATGATTTTTTCCGCGGGTCGGGTTGGACATTTAGGCCGCGATCCCCTCGGTGTCAAGCGAGGTCGCAAGCGGCGCCTTTTGGGTCGCTCGCTTGCGACCGGCCCGCGGGGCAAATGTGTTCATTTATAAGGTCGAGTGGACCGGTCGCCGTTTTGGGCTTGGCGTTGGATTTGCGTGGGGCCGCTTGGCGCGTGAGATGGTTCAAACGGGTTAAGCGCAATTTGGATTCAGTCAACGCTCACTTTGCACTTGGCCGGCGGAGCGGAGGCCGCCGCCTTAACGGCGCCCCGCATTTCAAAGACATTTGTTTGCAAAATGACTCACTGGGAAAACAAGCAAGAAGACTTTCAAATCAGACTTGGTTCAACTTTGTCTTGAAAAAAGGACATCATTCAAATATACTGTATTTAACAAGGGTCCCCAATCTTGTCATAGATTGTCATATTCCATGAATGTGTAAGTCTCGAAAAACGTGGTCAGAAAAAAACAAAAAAAACATCACGCGTCTCTGGTATTGTTCCGGGGACCGGGCAAAATGAGGAAGTGGGCCCACGGGCTGAAGTTTGGGGACCGACGGTGAAAAAAAATTACAATTATGTTTTCATAGAGTACATATAACAATTCAGACAAAAAAACATAACTTTTTACCTCAAAAAATCTTACTTTGAAGATCCCAGCATTATGATTCTTGAAAATATTTGCATTTCTAAATACCATATTTTCCGCACTATAAGGCGCACCTAAAAGCCTTAATATTTTTTTTTAAAGCTGATGGTGCGCCTTATAATCAGGTGCGCCTTATATATGGATCAATATTGAGATTGGGTATTGAGTATTACTATATTGTGATAGAAAAAGTTTTAAAATATGTCATTAGTTGAGGGTGCGCCTTATAATCCGGTGCGCCTTATATATGGAAAAAGTTTTAAGATATGTCATTAATTGAGGGGGCGCCTTATAGTGCGTAAAATACGGTAAATCTAAAATTTTAATCTATGATATACAATATTACGACTTCATTTGTGTATTACAAAAAAACAGATCTTGAAAAAAAAAATAAATAAAAAATATATATATATATATATATATATATATATTTTTATGACTTTTCCAATTTTCTGGGAATATTCTCTGTCCGCCTTCAGGCAAGATGTTCAGCCTCGATGCCACTCGGCTCCTTGAAGATTTTTTTAAATGTCTGAAAAGAAAGGCGGATTGTGCTTGAGAAAAAAAAAGAAAAGGAAAGAAAGAAGGAGGGTTCCCTTTAATCTGGGGAACGAGTGCTTGGCCATGCAGCCAGCGGGGCCGGGCGGCGTATTAATATTTAAATTGGCGCGGGGCTAATCAATAGAAGGGTCTACTTGTGTGCCATAATGGGGAGAAAACCTGCTGATTAGCCGCGCGTAGCGCCGGCCGCTTGAAAAGGCCACGGCACGCAAACCCAAAAGAGCAGTCGTCGGGCAAAATGGCCGCCCGGCTCGGTCCTCCGCGTTTCATCAAAACGCGCGGAGCGGGGCCGCCGTAAATTCTCTCGTCCTTTTCAGCGTACGGCGAAAGGAGAGGGGAAGAAGAAGAAAAAAAAAAAAATCCGGGCTTAGGCCCTTTTTGTCTTTTGGAAGCTTTGAACTCTTTCAGCCTGGTTGTGCCGTGCGCATTGACTGTAAAGGCGCTCAATGGCGCCCGAAGACCACCGCAAGCACTACGCCAAGGACCACCGCCGCCTCGCGCGTTAGCATAATTTGCCCGGGGGAGGGGGGGGCGGGCAAAGATCTTCATTTAGCTGGGCCGGACCTCTCTTGACCCGCGAGCAAATGCTACACACTTCAACGTAGCTTTTCTTCACAAAATGAACATTTGAAGCGAAAGGAAACTCTGGTCTCACAAGAACGCGACTAGTCTTTGTCGGTCGCATCGAGCCTTTTCACAAATAGATTTTTGTAGTTCTTCATAATTCTGTCTTTTTTTGTCATAATTGTGACGAGTCAGTTTTACTTAGAAAAGAAATAATACGTTTTTCCGACTCTAAACCGCAACTTTTTTCTCATGATTTGAGCCCTGCGGCTTATAGTCCAGTGCAGCTTATCTGTCGTTTTTTTGTTTTTTTGAAATAGTATTCCCCCTCCCCCCCAGCCACTATCTTTCTGCATACATGTGATATTACGACCTGTGGCTTATAATAAAGAGCGGCTTTTCCATAACATTTTTTTTTTTGCTAAATTTTTGCTGCTACTGCGCCTTAAATTGCGGTGTGGCTTAGTGTCTGAAAAATAGTCATTTCTATGAGTCATTTCTATTTAAAAAACTAAATAAATATAAATAAATATATATATATATATATATATATATATATATATATATATATATATATATATATATATATATATATATAATATATATATATATATATATATATATATATATATATATATATATATATATATATATATATATATATATATGATATTTATTACATTTCCTGCCTAGAAAATACTGAAAAATATTTTGAAATATATATTTGAAAAAAAAAAGACATTATATATATATATATATATATATATATATATATATATATATATATATATATATATATATATATATATATATATATATATATATATGTCTTTTTCACACTTCAGTGACCTGAGTTCAAATCCATCCGGCCTTCCTGTGTGGAGTTTTCATTTTCTCCCCGAGCCCGCACTGGTTCTCTCCCGATAATACTGTCCACAAATCATCTTTTTTCTTCATTTCTGATTCAGAGAGGTTTCACTGACTTATATGCTTGTTCTGTTGATATTTCATATATATATATGTCATTTGCATAATTGACATCTTGATTGGGCAGGGGAAATGTTCTTTAGTTTTAGTGGCGGACGGCGTTCTCACGACGCGGTCCCGCACGTCTTTAACGCAACAGAGAGGTCGGGACCGTCGTCCCCACCCGGTTCAAGCGCCGGCGCGCGAGTATTGAAGGGGCGGCCAAAGAAAAGGCGAAGGAGGCTGAAGAGGTGTTGAAAGGCAGCAAGGGCGACGGCGAACTGCTCAGTTCATTTTGCGGCTCAGCGGGCGCCCTAATCCATCTTTGGCCAGCTGCTAACAAGATGGAGGCTCAAGTTGACCTCCACAATGACTTAATCAGATTAGGCCGCACAAAGATCACATCATGACCCAAGTTCGCCAGCGCCCGCCTTCGTGCCCTTGTGTGGTCCCCCTTTTTGGCCGACGTCCTCACAAGACACTTTTTTTTTTTTTTTTTTTTAATTAAGTCCGCCGAGGCGTCTGGACGCCATCGCAAACGTGATTTTTTTTTTTTTAACGTTAGTCCACGTCACTCGGTATGACAGCTTCATCTTTGTCAAGTTTTTTTTTTTTTTTATCAAAAGGGTCAACATCATTATTTTCTCAGCAGGATAAAAAAAAATCCCTTAGTTTCACTTGGTTTTTTTTCTACTGAAAAGCCGTAATTGTGGGGAGCGTATGAAATTTTGAAAGCGTCGGATTTTCTCAAAAAAACTACTAAAATGTCCGACGTCTTGTCAAACTAAAGTACTCCCTTGGGGACCAACTTTCTAAAGTAAAAAGAAAAACAAAAAAAAAGAAAAACAAATCGCAAACTGCCCGAGAAATGATGAAAATGAGAAATGTATCGTATTTTATGTATTTATTTTATTAGAAAATGATATTTCTGCTTTTACAACTATTCTGGATTTATATGACCTCGACAGTTTACATGACAAAATCTCCCCCAAAAATATGTTTTTCTAGATTTCTTTTTGAATAGAAAAAACATGACTTTTCTCTAAGTATAACCTTATAAGTATAACCCTTACCTTTTCTAGATTTTATTGGGGGGGGTCTAGGAAAGGGATGGGGTGTATTGTGGGGAAAAGTACAACTATTTTAAACATATATGACCTTTACATTTTACATTGCACATACAATTAATTACACTCTTCCCAAAAATATGATCTTTTCTAGATTTTTTTCTATTCTAGAAATATGACCTTTACACAATACCTAAACTCTACAATAATATGATCTTTTTCTAGATATTTTAGGGGGGAGTGGCATTTGTTAAAAAGAAAATATGGCTTTTCTCTAAAACTTCCAGCAGTTCTAAGATTCTAGCAGTTCTAGATTTTGACACATTTTGAACTCAAATCTTGATTCGTTCTTCTCAAAAGTGTCCGGACAAATGAAAGCATCACAGATTCGGAACTTGTTTGTCGGTCAAATTCTAGACCGTGGACCATTTTGCAATTCCGGCGCGGTCATTAAAAGTGTTTTTTTTTTTTTTTATTTTGTATTTAGGTCTTAATTAGGGCAAGTTGAGGCATTTTTCACTGGGCGGCAATCTCTGGAAAAGCTTCCTAAGTGCTGTATAATTGACACGTTTGTAGCGCTGCATTCAAAGCAGTCTTAATGGTGGAGGGGATTACTCAGGGAGACACGCACACAAACACACACACACACACACACACACACACACACTCGCATGATTGTCTCCCGGCAGATGGCGGCGCAAAGCGCGTCACCTTTGAGAGAAGTTAATTAAGGCGGCCATATTGTTCTGGCTGGATATTGAGCAATCAAACGGGGAGCCCAAAAGGCCATTGAGTTATGAGGCGGGTTCAGCGGATTCCCAGACGCCGGCGCCGGCTGCATTCCCACGTCGCCCCCGAACTGCCCGCCTCGTCTTTTGCGCGCCACCTCAACTTTGTTGCGCCGACTGATATTTTGATAACGTTCTCAATATATTACCGTCGACAAAGCACCATATTTCCTCAAACAATTAGGCGCTTTTTTTTTCCGAGCTGGAAGGCAGGCGTCACTCGGCCGTTGCAGCTAACAGCGGCTCGCGCTAGCCGAGGTTGTTAAAAGAAACGAGCAGACTGAACCAATGTCCGAGCGATTTGTTTTTGTCATGTGAATTTTAACTGCAATGAAATAAGAATTGATCTTTTTTGTTTTTTATTTCAGGCGCCTTGATGCACTTTTTGTAAGATTACAATTATGTTTTTTTCAGTTTTAGACTAAGCTGTAACCTGTATAAACGCTGTAAAAAATAATTCACATTTGTTAAAAGTAGATATTGCTTTTTGTCTTGTTAAAGTTAAAAAGGATGCATGATTAGGCATACTTATAACATTTTTATAGATAATCTTATGTATAGTCAGCACGTTGAGTGGGGGGGGTGCGAAATTTGTTCTCTTTTCTTGGCAAAATATCATTGAGAAGCGCTGGCTTCCACTATTGCGAAATCAACCCTAAAACAACAAAACCATCATCCTAAAACCACGTTACTCTTGAGGGCTTAGAATTTTTTTTTTTCATTCGCAAAAGTCCAACAAGTGGGCAGCGCTGTGCTGCGGCGGCGACGGAAGCGTCAACAAATGACTGGAGTTGACCTCACTGGAAAAACTCGCAGGAACATGCGCTTTTGTGCCACTTCAAAGTTTCGCAAAGAAAAGCAAAAGCTGGCCGGCTTTGGATTATGAGAGCGCAGGCGGCTTGAAAGCGTCCGACCCGCTGGGCGCAATATAAGGTCGGCGCTTAAGCTTATTGGAGGTCCATGTTGCTGGACGTCGCGGGAAGTGGCTCGCCGCAAGCCACTTCCGTTCCACTTGAGCATTGCTAATTTTTCTAAACCCTCCGCCGTGTGTGTGTACGTCGTCGCCGCGCACCTCTTTTTGATCTGCCGCCACACTTTTTTATAATTATACATCATGGGGCCACTTGAGCCACCTCCCTCTTAAGTTTAATCATCTTTCTGTCCTTTTTCCGACTAACTGCTCGGTATTCTGACCCTAGCTACATTTTGAGATAGCTAAGCAGAGTAAACTTCTCTAATAAAGACACCTGATGATTTTTGCTCTTTATTGACCGTGGATACTTTAGAGGCGTAAACCTGAAACAAGAAAGACACGAAATTATTTAAATGCTCCTGCAAAAAAAAGTACAACAAAATAACCAGGCAAGCATGCTAACATTCGCGAGCTAACGCGCTAGCCGTTAGCGAAATGATAACCGCTAGATGGATGCTAGTTGCCAGGTGAAATAACGCTCAATGTAAGTAAACATATTCCCGTCGTCTTCGCGACCAAAACATACAAATGACCCCAACAAAACTCCTCACGTAACATAAGACACAAACGTACAAGTTGTGCTTGGCTCAAGACGTGAGGACACGGAGCTGCAGCCACTCGTACGCGTAGAAACAACAGTTGTTTTGTCCTGAAGCGCATTAAGCTCCAGCATTCATCGAGGGCTCTTTGTTGATATATGTGTTAGCGCTAGTTAGCATATTATAAAAGTTAGCATCAATGACTTCTTTTGATTTTTCATTTGAAAGCAAGCGTCGAAGGTCCTCAATGCATTCATAACACGAGCATGATAGCGACAATGGCTATAAAATTGCGTTAGTACGAGTTAGCACGTTAGCATCAATGTTTGTGATTTTAGAGCAAGAACTGAGATTCTTTGTTGTGTTCCTTATGTTAATACTAGTTACCATGCTAGCCAAGTTGCATGTTAGCTTCAAAAGCTTGTTTTGATTTATCAGATCGAGCATTGAGGTTTCTTAATCAATGCTAGCCCAAGTTAGCATGTATTATCAAAGGTATGTTTTGTCATTTTATAGCGAGTTAATATACATGTTAGAAAAAACTGTTTTGTTCGCGAGTGCACGAAACCCGTGCATGCATCGAAGCAACGTGTTGATATAATGGTGTTAGCGCAAGTGATCATGTTATTCGAGCTAGCATCAACGCCTTTTGATTTTTCACTTGAAAGCAAGCGTCCAGGGTCCTCGTTAATACATTTGTGATGACACAAGTATCCGTGATAACATCAGCGGCTTTATAATTGCATTAGTACAAGTTAGCATGTTAGCATGAAAGGCTCGCATTCACCCGTAGCGACTCGTATGATACGAGACGACTCGGTAATGAGAGCGGGGAGCGAGCGCGTGGCCGTCTGACACTCATTAAAGCCCCCGCGCCGCCGCGGGGCGCGGGTTCACATTAGCGGGTGGGAGGGAGATCCCGCCGTTCCGTCACGAGCTACGACGGCGACAGATCGCGCCGCTCCTCCATTGGCTAACGACGGCCGGGCCCGTCTTTTAATGAGCGCCCTCGTTCTTTTAAAAGAGCACAAAATGCCAACAATTTCCAGCCTGACAGAGATGGTCCTCACCCAGAAATATCGCATCATCGCCCTCCTGCAACTCATCGTTATCATACAAAGTAACCCCATTGATTTGGAGTATCTCGTATGCGGGTTTTCTCACAACGGAAGATGAATTGCGATAGCTCGCAATTTCTCAGTTGGCCACTCAAATCATTAAAGTTGCTTCGATGAACAAAAGATAAATAGAAGTAATAGAAAAACTATGACATTATTTTGGGTGTTAGCTGTCAAGAAACTAATATTTTCATGAGGGAAGCTGCTTTATTTGTGTGTTTGTCTCATAACAGCCGCATAAATGCACATTTATATTCACCAGAGTTTAATACGAAACAGCACATCTTCAGGTGCGATAATAACACATTTAATCATCTTTTTACATTCAAATTGTGTCAGAGATTTTTGTTTTTTGCCATTTTCAGACGCCGCGTTTTCTCACGAGGAGCGTAATGCAAAAAAGAAAGAAATAAAAAAGTAAAACGCTAACAGCATTTGCAAATGAAGTGGAAAATTGCTCTTTGAGGTTTGGAGCGGTAACAAAACAATCCTAATAATAAGCTTGTGGTGATGATGATGCGTGTGCGTGCGTGGAAGCCCCACACCCCGCCGCGAGCGCATTAGCATAATACGACTAAACAAGCTAGCATCCAAAATGTGTCACGACAAAAGTTGAACGCATGCTCGTGTTTTTCACATCGACGTTCAAACAAAACAACGACACACACACACACAAAAAAAAACAACAAAACAAACAATGCCGGGGCGCTATTTGCTCCCCCCGCCTGCGTATACGCGTATGTGTAAATGACAGCGAGCGCACATTTGTAGCTCGCAGGTAGCGCTGGGGCTACACGCTGAAGCTATGATATGTGACATGTGTTGCAAGCAAGTGTGTGTGTATCTCCCAAGGACCTGTCACAAGCTGCAGCGCCGCACTTAAAGCCCCCTTTCATACGCACTTTAATCCTCCATTTAGGTCACACTCCCACCGCCAAGGAAATGTACTATCAGCCTCCTTGTATTTTGCAATGTCTATGTCTGCCATTTTAAGAGCCCCAAAAAAAAAAAAACAACAAGCAGCAGGGAGCTAACCCCGCCCTTGGCGCTGCACCCCAAATCTTTTTTTACGCATCTTGACGCGTCAAAGCGTAGACCAAAGTCGATGTAGCGCGCTGGAAAAATCTTTTTTGTTGCTGCTGTTGACTTTATTTGTATTTTCCGCACTATAGGGCAAACCGGATTATAAGGCGCACCTTCAGTGAATGGACTATTTTTTTTTCATATGTAAGGTACACTGCATTATAAGGCGCGTAGAATAGAAGCTAAAGTAGTGGCTGGGTTTGCATTATGCTTCCGCTAGATGGAGCTAAAGGGGACGTCAACAAAACAATCAGATGTCAGTCAAACTTCATTTATAGACTAGAAGCGTTCTCACAACACCATAGACTCCCAAAAAGGAATCTTCAAGCGTCAAAAACACAATCGTAGACCAAGGTTGAGGAAAATGATTTTTGTTTGCTGCAGTTGACTTTAATTGTACCATATTGTCCACACTGTAAGGTGCACCTGGCGCGTCACATTATAAGGCGCATAGAATAGAAGCTACCGTAGTGGCTGGGGGTTGTGTTATGTAATGTGAAAAATTACATTTTTTTGCACCTGTCCCCACATAAATCGCTTCAAAATTGGAGCATATATCGCAAAATTTCAAACAGAGTGATAGGATTTTTTTAAAAGTGAAAAATACATTAACTAACAAATGAGTTATTTTATTTTAGGATTATAAAATGCACCATTTGCTTTTTTTTTTTTAATATCCAAGGCTTTTTGGAGTGCCTTATAGTGTAGAAAATTCAGTAATGCGCGCAATGAAAATCAACAATGCAGGAAATGAATACATATCGAAATGCACCACTAATATTTTTGGAAGAAATCTCTGCAATTGTTTACATTTTCAAACGATGACTTCAACATTCCTGGGAAATCCAGATTCCCCATCGCAGCTAAGCTATTTTTAGAAGAGGCCTGCAGGCTGCTCATGTAGTCCCTCGGGTGCCATGTTGCTAACTCCTGATGCATATCATAAGAATTCAGCTACACATAACACTTAAACTATCTGAGGACTTAATTCTCACAACATGAAATTTTAAGTCAGAAGTCTGACTTTACAGTGACAACTCTCACTTTAAAAGGAAGAATTCTGTTCCGTATTTTCCCCGCATAAATATCTGGGATTCAATTTCGGGGCTGTTAAAAAAAACGTGAAAATACGTCCCTGGCATCGAATGAGTTGAATTGGTCGAAATGATTGCTTTATCGAAGAAAAATGAATACGTTCACAATTTAATAGAAAATAAGGTGAATTAAACACATGCACACATTTATGTTTTTTATTTCACGGACCCCCTGCTGTCAGGCATGGACCCGCAGGGGTCCGCAGACCCCACTTTGAGAACCATTGTAGACGATCTATTAATGGATTTCCAACACCGCTTTTCGTCAGTAAGGCTTAGAAAAATAAATCGTTGTTGTTTTGCGGCAATTTCCCTGCAGACGTCGAGAAATAAAGCCCGCCTTAGACCTTTTTTCTAATTTCTTTCCGAGTTTCAAAACATCATCCGGACGCGTTAAACGCGGGCAATGGGCGTAACGGTCGGCCCTTCCGCCACGCGAGCCGGCGGCCGTTAGCTCGCAGATGCCGCGCCCGTTATTCGCTCAAGGTTGCGTCATTGCCGAGAGCCGGAGCCGAGGCCTTGTCCGATACGCTTTGGCTCAGCGGCTAAACGCGCGCTTGGCAAATTGCGCTTTAAAGAGCGCGCTTTCCCACGCGCGCCGCAACATTTACGCCGGAGATGTGCTTGGTGCCGGCAGTCAAAAGATCAGGAAAATGAGGCCTTCAAGTCGCCGTGCGTTGTTCACTCCAGTTACGCGCCGGCTTATTACACACGCTCGCTATGCTAATGTGGAAACCATTGCGATGTTTAGCGGGATGAACCGGACGTGATGCACACAAAAATATTCTGACAAAATTGATATATTTAAAAAAGGGATGAAAGCCCAGCGTAATTTCCCAAATATAGGACGCGCCCGTGTATAAGATGCACCCGTAATTTGGGGGTAAAATTCGGATATTTTCTATGTTACCACATATGACGCACCAACACTTTAGCAATAATTGTCAATATTATAGCAAAACAGAGTCAATCTCATCTTTAGTAAACTGTTCATGTTTTCTTGCATTCATATCCATAAAGTATATATTTATTGAGCATTAAGTTAACCATGCCTCAGATTTCCTACATTCTGAACAGTCAGTGAACGCCTCTCTAGTGTGACATTGAAGCAATTGTTTTTACTTTTAGTCCCAACACAGCTCAAGTTCGTTTTGCCATAAATAACCATAGTTGCGCACCGTTCATCTTCCACCTAGTTTATGATTGTGTGTATATGCCAAAAGACCACAATTAATAAACGAGGCAAATACCTTTCCGTGTTCTCTAACCGGTGCGCCCGGCTCCATACCTCGCCGCTCTAACTGGAAACATCATAACTTTTACATGACCTTCTCAGTTTCCGTAATATTCCTGCGTCTGAACAAAGATGGACTCGGATGGTGGTTCAGCCTGCACGCTTCTTTTATTGAAAATAATGCGGTAAGAACCTCAGCTAACATGAGCTACTGTTAGCTGCTGACAGCCAACTGACATCCGCCATCTCGTTCGGCCATTACGGTAATTATTATAACTAAGAATACCGGTCGATATAAAAATGTGCATCTCTGCGTCAAAACTCGGCCGATGTGGCTAGATCAAACTTCCCCAAATAGTATCGAAGTAAAGAAAAATCAAATGTTTAAGTTACCATTTATATGACGCGACCACTTTTGACCTTCATATTTGGGACAAGATATGATTGGCGCTAGCTAATGTGAGTTAGCTGGTCATTGTGGCCTTTGGATTTCATTGAGGTCGGAATTGCCATAAAGACAACTCTACACGGGCATGGTTATTTTTGTTTACTCACATTTTGTAAACGGGAGTAACAGAATTGAAGCGAACGAATGTTAGCTATAGCAGCTAGCCACATCCAGGAAACTTGACAGTGCTTATATTAACGTTACGCATACTTCGGGATGTTTACAATTTTTTTTCACAGGCGTAATTGTAAGAAGCTAGCAAAACAGCTATCTTGAGCTACGATAGTCACACGCTAAAATAGTTGCTAGACGTCCTAAATGTCAATAGGTTGGCCTGTTATTAAGATAAATCTCCTTAAGACACACACAAAAAAAGAGATTTTTATTCTATCGCCACAGGAGCAAAAACACCAAGCTAATGTTGCCATTGTCTTTTCGACGTTGCTAAAAAAGGCTAGCGAAGGTGCGAGGACACAACGGAGCTAAATGACAACGCACCAGGCTACGTTGTGACCTACACAACGACTGCTGCCTGTTGGCTGTCGACGGGTGTTTTTGTGCGAGCGAATCGGCTAAGAGAGGAGTAGCGTTAGCGAGCTAGCCCGCGGCCCGCCGCTGCTGCTGAGTAAGCCCGGCAGAATTAATGGTCCTTGACAGTAAATGTCAACAGAATTTAAATTACACGGCCCGCTCCCTCTCATGAGCATGAGAACGTCTTTAGCTTCTCTGGGCCGCCATCAACACGACCCCGCCGGCTTTTTCAAGGCGGGGGGTAGGCGTGGGTGGGGGTTTTCAAGATGTCTGCAAAGAACCGGCTCAGTATTTTTTTTCTTTTCTTTTTTATTCGCCGAACCGGCGACACGGCGACCGGGCAGGCTAATTAGTGGAATTTAACAGCGGCGATCATTAGGCCTGTGCTACCGTCACGGGCTGCTACGCTATGCTAACGCTACGCTGGCGGCCAATTGAGCGTGACCGTACGCAGCAGAGAACAAGAAATGATCTGTTGGAGGGTCAAACTGCAAATTAGCGGTGCGGGCCGCATTTGAAGTAAGCTTCTGAACTGTCGTGCGATGACTAGTTAACCACATTTTGATCTAAGTGTACAATTGTTTTTGTTCCCTTATCTTCATTAAGCTAGCGGCCTAGCCTGAGCGTATTGAGCAGATTTTGGACACGGTAGCGAGCAGCAAGACCGGAGAGATGATGATGATGGATCACTTGATGTGATGGGTGAGTATGAAGGAAAAGAACTGGATGAGATTTTTAATAACCGTATTTTCTGCACTATAAGGCGCACCGGATTATAAGGCGCACCTTCAATGAATGACTTATTTTAAAACTCTTTTCATATATATAATGCATTATAAGGCACATAAAATAGAAGCTAAAGTTTTGCCTGGGGTTCATTATGCATCTACACTAGATGGAGCTGGATGAAATATCAACAGAACAAGCACATAAGTGAATCAGAAACGAAGAAAAAAGATGATTTGTGGAAAGTATATATATATATATATATATATATATATATATATATATATATATATATATATATATATATATATATATATATATATATATATATATGAGTTGTTGTTGTGCGTGTGCAAAGATCGTCGGAAATGGCAAATTTAGCGCGGTTGAGATCATTCCTCTGGGCCTTTTGAAGACAAACTTGTTAACAATGATAAATTTGGTATCTTTAGTGTCCGGACTGGAGACGCAAATTACAAATGTTATTGAACGTAATCAAGAGTGTAGATTAGACGTCAACGACACCTTTCGCCGAGGAAGCTCTAATAAGCTGATTGACCTTTTCCCGTCTTCGCCGCCTGTCTTCAAAACGGAAAGAACGCGTTTTTTTTTTTTTCTCCCACTTTTAGCGAGAACTGTGACTTTTTTTCCGGCCGGAGAGATTTGACTTTAATGAGCGCGCTTTCCACTCGGCCGCCAGAAGCGTTCTCGTCGCGCGGCGAGCAGACGGCGGGCAAACGTCTGGCCGCGTTTGTTTCCCCGTCGCGCCCGACTTTCATGCGGCTATTTATAAATGGCAGTTTGAATATCCGCACGTCGGAAGGGATCGCGTCGCCGCCGCGCCGACCATGTGTTCCGGTGCGGCGCGGAGAGGGCCGCATTAGGACGGATAAACATCAAAATTCCAGAGTCGCTCGCGTTGTTTGTGCTTCCCCAAAGTGCATTTGTTTAATGTCCTTAAAAGCTTGTCCGCCTGTATTTTCGCTACACGTCTCCGCCGCCGAATCACGCCGATTGCCATGAAAACCAAGGAAAAAACCAAAGGTAAAAAAACAAAAAAACGTCAAAAGGCATTGGACTTTTTTGCATGGCGTACCTGGGCCTTTAGTGGAGACTCCGCCCATCGCATCACATCACCATTATGGAAAACAACAAGGCGGAAGAAAAATTGCAACGCCATGCAAATGCGCTACGTGAAACAGCTAAAACAGTTCACTATCAATATGTCTCAAACGACATGAAAAAAATATACGCAATTTCGATGAAATATAACATACAGACCAGAGATGCTAAATAGCGTATTTTTTGGACTATAAGGCACACCGGAATATGAGACGCAACAACAGTAAAGTTATTTTTGTCGCGTATGCGCGGCAGGTTGTAAGATATTTGCGCAGAAAGTTTTTGTTTTTCTTTAAAGTGACACTGTGTAAGATTTTGACCGTTTTTCTTTAAAAATGAAGAAATCAAGTGGTTATAAATTTCAGAAACGTGCAAACAAATGTGTTTTTAAAAGTATGTTTTGAATATAATTGTGCGTCTAATTATCATGAAATATTACAGTGGCGGTGGAACTAATACTCCATTTCCTTTAGCGAAGCTCCATCGGGTGGATGCGTAACACAAACCCAGCCACTACTGTAGCTTCTATTTTATGTGCCTGATAATGCGGTGCACCCTATATATGAATACTTTTAAATTAGGCTAGTCAATGAGGCCACTTTCTTGATTGTTTTATTGACATTTCCCTGGCGCAGCTAAATCTAGTGGATGCCTGGTGCAAGCCCAGCCACGACTGTAGCTTCTATTCAATGCGCCTTATAATGCAGCGTTCCCTATATATGAAAACACTTAAAATAGGCCATTCAATGAAGGTACTTATCTGATTGTTTAGCTGAGATTCTCCTAGCACAGCTCTGTCGAGTGGATACATAACACAAGCCCAGCCACTACAGTAGCTTCTATTCTATGCGCCTTAAAATGCAGTATGCCCTATATATGAAAACACTTTTAAAATAGGCCATTCAATGAAGGTACTTATCTGATTGTTTAGCTGAGATTCTCCTAGCACAGCTCCGTCGAGTGGATGCATAACACAAGCCCAGCCACTACAGTAGCTTCTATTCTATGCGCCTTATAATGCAGTATGCCCTATGTATGATAAACACATTTAAAAGAAGCCATTCATTAGCCTCATAATCCGGTGCACCTTATAGTGTGGAAATTACGGTAGTTGGCTATATTGCCCAGCCCGAGTAGCGGCCTTGAAAAGTGAGATGCGTCCATCTGAAATTAAGGTCCCAAGATATGTTGCCCGGATTTGTGATGGTTAATCTTGGCTGGATTTGACTTTTTGCAGCGTGTGCGAAAGCCTTGTTTTTTTTATTCGCGGCGGCAATCCGAGCGCGAAGCGGAAGAAAAGATGACGCTGATGGGGTGTGAGGGGTCAGTTAGAGACGAGAGCGTCTCCACTGTCCCCGGGTCATTTCGCAGACGCTTCTTTCCTCCTTCTTCTTCTTCTTGATGCCTTTTTAATGGGCCACCGACGCGAGGGCCGCAAACGGCGGAGTTTTGCATAATCTGCCGGCGGGACGGGGAGACGATCCATACTTTCGCAAAAGTGCTACAAAATGCGGCGCCGCCGGGCTTGGGCATGGCGTGCCGAGCCGGACGCAAGGAGCCGCTTTCACTTTGGGTTAGCGTCTGATGCAATGTAACAGAAGCGCTAGTGTACAGGAGACGTACTGTACAGTCGACGGCTAGTCTGCATGCCAACATTCCAGACAACTTCCCAAACGGGCTTGAAAGCAATGTCCAATCAGGAGATGAAGGATTTTGTCCGGTCCTTTGATCTTTACAAGGGAAAGCATTGAAAGAGGACACCAGGGAGGTGAAATTTCACCCAGATGGTGACATCAAGTAAACGTAACAGTGGCGGAAACAAGACAAGCGCGAGGCAATGTGCGCATGTAGACGCATATGCTGAATCTAATGTTGCAACAATAAAATGATTTGAAGTTTCAATGCGTTATTTTTTGACACAGATGAATATAAATTTGTCCAACATCCCAAAAGTCATCATCACCATCTGACACGCCAAATAGCTAGTCCCATTTAACTCCTCTCCTTCCGGCTCGTCACGCGTGCAAAACATCGCCGTTACTCTTCCGCGGGTAGTGAGCTTTGGACCCGTCCAATTTGTTAGAAGTGGTCTTGCTGATCATCTTACTTGGGATGTTCTTTACCCAAGTAACGACCGTTGTGATATCACAGAGTGGAAGGTTGTCAACATCCCGCCGGCTTGTACAAGGGCAGAAGGAGACAAGTCAAGCCGTCTTTTCCTTTTCATAATGCGTCAAAGTCCGCCGAAAAACAAAAGTAAGGTTTCAAGACCGGATTGGGTAGATCCCAGCCAGCTGCAAGCAAGTTAAGGTTTGAAACGAGTTTGCAAGCAAGTGTTAGCATTCCAAATGAGACTGCTGACGCTGTGGTAGTCCCGAACGGAAGAACAAGAAAAGTAAACAACCAGAGGCTAAGAGATCCACGTGTCATATCAAGCATAATGCATAAATGTGCTTACTCCAAGCGGCCTGAAGGAACTTGCCAGTAATCACGTCCTCCTTGACATCTTGACATGTTTCTCGCTCATTAGAACTTAAGTAAGACGAATCAGCATTCACTCGTTAATTGGAGAAAACATTGTGACAGTCTGACTGGACTTAGGCACTCAGAAAACTCTTCGGCAACGTTGGGCTTTCAAAGTGACGTTTAACGACCGGGTCAGGCTCGCAAAGTCAGCTTGCAAAAGCGGGCTAGGGTTTTAGATTACCGTTTCAAACAAGAACTTGTAAGACTTGTACTGTAATTCCTCAGATAAAAGACGCACCCTTAATTTGGGGGTCAAATTCTGCTATTTTCAATGTTACCGCAACACTTTGGCACCTATCTATAAACTATAGCTAAACGGAATAACTCTTATCTGCCTAAACGCTTGACATTTTCTTGTGTTCGTATCCGTAATTTATATACCGTGTTAGGTGAGGTTGTTACAACAATATTGTCAATAAAAGAAGCGAGCAGACTGAACCGACGTACGAGTCCGTCCTTGTTTACACACAGGAACGTTGCTACAACAGAGAGGATGATGTAAAAGTTATCATTTCTCCAGCTGATTCAATTAAGAGCGCACCGGTTAGAGAACAAAGGTATTCCATTTGACTTATTGATCGCCATCTTTTGCATCTACACACAATCACGAACTTGTTGAAAGCCCAATACGTTAAAAAAAAGGCACGTTTTTAAAGCCGTGGCCGAGATTATTTCCATGGTTTCCTGCGGGAGAGCGGCTGCGGGTTTTTTGGCAACGGAGAGCAAAGTGGCTGTGACAACGGCTCCCTCTTTTTTCTCGGGGTGTTGTCCTGATGCTTGGCCAGGTTAACATCTCCGTGCGGCGTGTCATCGGGAGCCGGCCGGCTGGCCGGCCGGCCGGACGCGCGCACCGGAGTGACGGCCAGCCCGCACGCTCCAAACAAAACAAAGGGGAGAGCGCCATTTTCCGAGCGGCCCCAAGGCGTTAGGATGGAAAGTATTCGGCGCCGCCTTTCGCTTTTGAGCAGCCTAAAAGCCAAATGTTGATAACAATGCTCCGTGTTGCGCACTAATAACTTAAGTTCATTAAAGCAAAGTTAGACTTTGGCTACGCTCCGAGCGCTCGGTTGTCGTTTTGCTTTTGAGAGGCGTGGCGAGCAGCCCGGCGACCGAATGTCAGCAAAACAACTTCGACAGAAAGCGTATTTCATATTTTATCAATTAAAATTTGTTGTAAACGAGAATCGATTTTTTGGCACACCCCTAGTTAGTCCGGCCGATAATATTGCGATACCGAGTGACGCAATCGGCGTTCAGTTTCCAATTTATCGGTTTTGAAAGGCCTTGTGTTGGTCATATTTTGTTTGTTTTAAATCAATTTTCTCCGGTGTGGCTTTCGTATCATGATTTTTGTCAAATTATGAATGGTGTTTTACACGCAAATCATTCCACGCGCTTCAAAAACACCACATTGAATCTTACAATACATTTACTTTCGAAAGAGACGATGACATTTTGAGATTTCAAGGTTTTCTTTGTTTTATTTCCTTTCGTTTGTACGCTGAGTAAATTTTTGTAATATGGAGTAAATATGGAGCTACCGAATCTCAGGGTTTCACTGTATTTGATCAATTCTAACGCCTTCTCCTTGGTTTTTGTCGTACGTTTTTTCACCAACGCGATTGACGTCGCAGATCTGTTTCATTTACGGTCGAAGTGGAAAAAAACGGCAGAAAAAAAATGTCATCGTTAGTATATACGCCATTCATTTTTACAAACATTGCCCAATATGTCGCAATACGTGCGTAGTGATAAGCGGCATATGAGACAAGTGTTAAAAATTCGCCAAGAACTGAGTCAACGTTTGATACTTTGCATTCGCAAAGCGGGAAGCTAACACTATTCCATTACTAGTATTTACTCATCCAGCGTTGGAGGCTCCGGCGTCTCGCTCGGCGCGTCCATAATTTAAGATGACATCAGATCATTAAAAAAAGGCGGCGTTTGCGCACAGCTGGAACGCGCGCTAGGCGCTAACGAGCAGAGGAGCCGGGATACAATTTGACACGCAACAAGGCGTGCTAAGGACAAAGCTATTTCGGCACACTTGTGGTCCATATGGAGCATAAACGCGCCTTCACGCCGCATTTGCTGGCAAAAGTCGCCGCGTTTTGCTTGGCTTCCTCCGCTCAAGGAAGGAATCAGACGTGAGGGAACGTGAACCCGAAATGCAAATGGACGGAAAAGCAAGAAGAGCGAGGCAAAACATTGGAGCGGCAATACGCTAATCTGAAATCACGGTAGAACGAAAAATCGGAGATTACGAAAAAAAGATGCCATAATAGATCGGTGACCGATTCGTTTTTTTGTCCGAACAAAAACAAGCTAGCTAAAAAAAAGGAAAGTTTTGTCAATAAACCAAAATGTTAAAATGGTATTCATATTTATGATGCGTTTTCACAATATCAGGTTTATGTCGCAAAGATTAAGATTGTCGCAAAATTTGGCGTTATTGACGAAAATACACATTTTTGATGGCCGTTTTGGGATTTGTGTGAAAACAACCATCATTTTACTTTTATTTAGTGTACAAAATAGCATTCAAATTGGTGATAGGTCAGGCTTATATCGCAAACAATAGTTTAGAGTTATTGAGGAGAATACACATGACACAAATGGCCATTTTGGGATTTCTAGAAAAAACAAGCTGCTTAAAGTCTCAACAAACGATTCATTTTTCAGGATTGTTTTTTTACCATTCCACAAAGTAGAGGGCGCCCATAAAGTCTCTTTTTCAATGAAAACACAATTACAAAGACAATTCTTAAACTCTTTGAACTAGCTTTAGTTTATTCTAATAATTGAATAGTAAGGTCATCCATTTTGTGTTTCAGTCCTCTAGAAAATGGCTGCTCTTCAAGAAAACGCACAATATGTATCCTGGTTGTTTGAGAGAAATCGGGATGTTCAGACTCAAACTACGAAATTAAGTATTTATAGAGTAGTACCTCCACTTACGAAATTATTTTGCTCCAAAAGTCATTTCGTAACGTGAATTTTTCGCAAGTAGGCGATACAAATGCACGAAAAACTGTAACAAATACACATTGCAAGGGGAAAGATCACGGATTGTGACGTATTACATTAAGTTTGTCTCGAGAACAATTCCACCTTTTGTATCCTGAATTTTATTTCGCAACAACAGACGATATTTTTCCAAAAAGGCGTTTCTGAACCCGAATTTTCATTCGTAACGAGGCGTCGCTACGCGGAGGTAAATCCATTTCCAGGAACGGCCTTTGCGATGAATTGTTTGAATCGCAAGAGACTTTAGGGACGCCCTGCGTACGGCGGTAAATTTATGAGTCGGGGCGGTATTCCATGCGTGAAATTGTATGCGAGGCCACAGTGGGTCCGTCCAGCGGCCGATGAGGTTTGCTTAGCAGTTTAGCGGCGTCTTTGAAAGCGAGATTGCGCCTCTCTTGGGCTCATTGTGCCGCCGTGTTTGGGCCCTCTAATCTGTTTAGCTCGACTTAATTTGCTTTTTTTCTTTCCCCCGGCTCTCATCTGCGACCGTTCCCCTTTCACGTCACTTAATATGCCATTTGGCTCTCCCGGGGGACAATCATTGAGTTTAGGAGAAGTTTAACCAGCTTAGAGGGCGGCCAATCCAGATGGGCACCTCGCCGATGAACAAACTCCGGGCCGAGGGTCCCGGTGTCGGATTAGGACATTACGCCGAGAAAGGCCCGGCTTTTTTTTTTTCAGGCCACTTTCTTCCCTCTCAATAACATTCTTTCACATATTAGCTAGCTTCCACGCCCCTAGGTAGGGACTTTATCATGCAGAAGACCTTAATCCACTGTTGTTGAGTCCATCTCCGACCGGCTTTGATGCCCCCCGGCTAAGACAAAGCACCCGTGACTGAGACAATGGCGGGCGACAAAAAGGAGGTTTGACGCGCTGGAGTGCGGACGGCGGGCCTTGTTGAGCGCAAATGAGAAAGCGCATCAAAGGCGGCGGCGGCGTAAATGCGGCGCGGTTAACGCCGCGTTGATGAGGACCCCCGGCCCCGCTCATCTCTTGTATGGCACTTTATCTGGGGCTCACCTCTGAACCGGCCCGTGAAAGGGCCCCCTCCCCGCCTGATATGATGAGCGTAAGCTCTTCTTTTGAGAGGGGCTATCAGCGCTGGGACGAATTGAAAAGGCTCGTTTGCCGTGCCGCCGCACCACTTTATCCCGTCGCCGTGCATGGGGAAGGCAGATTAGCCCCCCCCACGAAAAATGACCACCAGAGCTAAGTGGCAGAAGTCGGCACTTTTTGTGTTGTAGCGGGGACAAGCATGACGCATCACGTTGGCCGTATTTGGAAAGCTACTAAATCAACTGCTATGACGATAGTTCATCCCGATTACGAATTACAATTGAAAACGCTCACTGATCCAGTTCGTTATTTCAAAAATATCCAAAAATGTTGAATTATACTTAAGTTCATTGACTTTATAAAGATATATTGGTTGAATATATATAAAGTGTTGATGTCTTTACTTGTGGTTTTGCAGGCATTAGCTAATGAGCATATATTGGAAGGGCTTGTCGTATGGCGGGGGTCCACTGTAATACATGGGCTCTGTACCGGCAGATCTTCAAAATCAAGTGATTTGGACTTGGGTGCAAAAAACCGGGGTTGTGAAAAAATGCATGGCAACAACAAAATACATCATTTCAATTCTTCAAAGCTCGCCCAGATGATGATATTTTCTCCGTCAGTTTTATGATCTGACTTGGACTGACATTCAATTCCCAGGTATGATTTTTCAAGACTTAATAGCCCA
Source organism: Hippichthys cyanospilos (assembly GCF_059441005.1). Classification (NCBI taxonomy): domain Eukaryota; kingdom Metazoa; phylum Chordata; class Actinopteri; order Syngnathiformes; family Syngnathidae; genus Hippichthys; species Hippichthys cyanospilos. Next base: position 5,360,408 of record NC_142378.1, on the reverse strand, counting down.
GCGCGACACGTGGATTAGCCTGTAAGCTTTTCTTTTTTAATCGCTTTAGCCGGAGAAAACAAACCGCATAGGTGCGAAAGCGTTCTTTTTCCACGAAAAAAAGGGTTCCGGGGCGGAATATTTGGCACGTCGACGGCGGCACAAAGGCCATTGAGAGCTCCATTGAGCAGCGGCCCAAAAGAATCCTCAATTGGGTCACCTGTCTCAACTTAAGCTGCGCATTTGATTGTCAGTGCGTTTTGGGCCAACAGATGGTCTCCTCGGGCCCGGCCCGCTCAACTGGACTGGGCTCGGCCCGGGCTGGGAATCGCAGACAGAGGGCCTGGTTTAAAAAAAAAAGGGGGGGGGGGGGGTCGCGTGAAAATCCCCCTAAAGAAGAGCATAAGCTTGAGCAGAGAAACAGAAAGGGCCTGCGACTGCTGCTAATTACCCAGAAACCACACAGAAAGTGCCCAGTGAAGAGGTTCACATCCCTGCTTTACGCACATAAAAGGCGTAGTACCAAAACATTTCGCGCCGGGACAAAGACGGGAAGATTACCATAATCTTTGGGTTTGTATCCCCTGTAAGCCGTCTTCCCCTTCTCGCTCTCTCAAGGCTCCGCCCTCCCTCCCGCCCAGCCGCCGACGTTCCCGCTCCGGCCTGACGGCCCGCTCGTCCTTCCCGCCTTCCTGTGATCACCCGCCGGTGACGGGCGGCCTAACGGAGGCAACGGCGGGCCGAGGGAGGTGTCGGCCGGCTGACGGAGGCCCTCTTCATGTGGTGTCATCCGTAATCCTCGTCCGTCAGCAGAGCGGCCCCCCGTCCCGTCCTCCGGGGACACGCCGTAAATACTGCATGACGCTTTCATATTTCTCCGCATCAAGGAGACACTGATTTTATTTTTTTTTTCCCCCCGCAAAGACTCCAAAGAATGTCCCGGTCACGGGAAAGCGTGGACTGAACGCTGCGTTCAAGACTCTTGGAAGTTTGGAAGTGTCATAAAGCGGGAACGGGGGTACGCTAGCGTTTTGTGAAACGATAGAGATGAAACTCAACCGAAACTCAACCGATTTCCAGACACCATTTACTCTTTTCTGTACTGCTTCTAACTGTGTCACTGAGTTGAAGTTTTCAGAAAGTAATGCTTTTCGGCCGTGGCCCCATAGAGGGCGTAGCTCAAGTCTGGAAAAAAAAAAAAAAACCTGGTTGGGGACCTCTGATCTAGTGGATGCACAACACAACCCCGGCCATTACTGTAGCTTCTATTCTATGCGCCTTATAATGCAGCGCACCCTGTATAGGAAAACACTTTTAAAACGGGCCGTTCATTGAAGGTGCGCATGTGGAAAATACGGTAGGGGAAAATCAGATCACTTGGCTAAGGTAAATGTGCTATTAAATATACGAACATCAATTCGCACAATGGTAGTAATCATGTCCACAAATCTAAACATAACCACAACAAGCACGGTGACCATAAATGTCCATAACAGCAAGCACGGCCCTGACAACAACCGCATCATAACCGTATAACCCCCTCGAAAACAATCATGGCCATGCTTGTAAACATAATCATCCAATCTCAAATGAGAGCAAATTGTAGCAGATTAGCGAAATACGAGATGCTGTAGCATTGCTCCATGTAAATGTTGAATTGCGCTAATGACACAAGCAGGAGGCGGCGTATTGTTTGATTTCATCTCGGTCACATGCAAACATGTGTACAGTATAGCATGCATGCGTACACGCGCGCTCGCAGTTGTGATTGCTTAGCCGAGCGCGCTAATCACCGTGCGCCGATGCGTGCGCTAAACACGTGAGTGTTAATTATACGTCATTAGACCTGAAGAAAACAATGAGTGACGGGATGGCGTGGATGGCAGATGGCGATTGGCACACGACGCTAACACAGCGAGGCACCAAAGATGCATACCATTTATTTGGAAATTCGCATTTTCGTGCCGCGTCGTACCGTGATTTGCATTTTTCGCTTGGTAAGCGTACAGATGCTGAACGTGAACGTTTATTGTTCTCCAGAATTCCACACAAAACCAAGTATGGATACCCCTTTAGGGAATCTTGATGGGGGTAAAAAAAAAAAAAATTATTAGCCACTGGGGGAAATTTTGACATTTTTTTTATATTTATGATGAATGATAGCAAAGGAGGCTAAAATACTGCATAGATTGTCAAAAATGACAATTGTCAATATGCCACGTGACCGTCCCATATATATATATATATATATATATATATATATATATATATATATATATATATATATATATATATATATATATATATATATACTGTTTTGATTTATGCGGGTCTAAGTGGACGGGGGTTGAAAATGAGGAAAAGAAATTGGCACTCCGAGAAATACGGTTCTTTGAAATGCGTGAAACTTGGCCCGTATTGGACTTGGCGGGCTTCCCCGTATTGCGAGTATCAAAAGGCGAGGTTTGAAACTCAAGCGTTAGCGCCAGAGCTAACACGAAGCGCGGCGCTAAAGAGCTTTGATGGCTGGCACGGGCGGAACAAAAAGGAAGAAGCGAGCGCTCAAAGTCGGCAGCCAAACACCTTTGGACAGCAAATCCCGCGACGACGCCGGCTACAAACTAAATCATTTCAAGCAAGTCTTGTCGCCGCCACCCAGCCGGCACCGCCCGGGCATCACAAGGACCGGCCCCGGCGCACCGCCGTCCTTTGTCAGCCAAATGGGAAGTGATGCGGCACCATTTTGCGTGCCTTCGCCTCTCAATTATGGATGGTGACGCTAACGAGCGCCGATGGCAGCCAAACAGCCGCTACGCCTTTGCGCGCCTCGAACCCCAATGCCGCGAGATGCTAAACCTCGGCTTATCCCAGCTCCCTGATGACAACGGAGAAAATCTGAATCGCTTGTAAAAAAGTGCAAAATCGCGGTGTGGTACGCTGTAAAGTAAAAAAACTTCGCATTTACTCCATTAAAAAAGGCGATCAATAATAAATATGAATTCAATAAGACCCTTAACTTACGTTTTTTGTAAGAGTCGATACCTTCAATCTCAGGTACTTATTCGGGTAAAGTAGGGTCCAAAAAAATCCATGTACAAATGTCGTGGATATCTTAAGATAATTCAAGTAATCAATGACTACAGGTATTTAAGTACAAAATTGACACCCTGAAAGGCCGTAATCAATTATAATATTCAGTTACGTTCTTAAGTAATCACTTGTGAGCTCGAAAATCGACACTGCACCAATTCGATTTTTTAGGGGTATGTATGGCTCAACTATTTTAAATGGAACCACACAACTGTCACCAAAAAGGGCCTAGGATAAAAAAAAAACAAAAAAAAAAAAAACAACTAATTCCCCATATATAAGACACACCCGCGTATTGGACACCCCCTTAATTTCGGGGTCAAATTCGGGTATTTCCCGTTACCAGCATCTTAGCAACAATATAAAACTATAGCAAAACACTACATCTCATCATGAAAATTCTTCATATTTTCTTGTGTTCATATCCATAAGTTACATATTTGCCACGTGTTAAATGTTTATGAGATTTCCCGCATTGTGAGCAGTCAGTGAACGCCCCTCCAGCGTAACTTTGAATACGCTCCAAGCAGCTGTCTTTCCTTGCGACCATTTCATTTTGCCATAAATACCCAAAGTTCAAGTTTAGAATTGTGTGTATTTGCCAAAAGTCCGCAATTAAACAAAACAATGTCAATTTAAAACAAAATAATACAGTAAATTACAGTATTTTTTCTTACTGACCTAAATTATTTCACGGACCCCACTTTGAGAAGCGCCGGTTTATAGGACGCACCCGAACTTTCGGTCTTGGTTTTTTGGGGGAAAAAGTTCATCTGGTTGTTCGGTCTCTTTTGCCGTCAATGCGTCGACGGCCTCCGGAATGAGTCTCGAGCTAAGCGGGCACGCCAGTGAGCGCGCAAACTTTTTCACGTCCACATTTGAACTTTTCTTTTGTTTTTTCAACCTCTAAACGAGCCGGCCCGTCGGCGCGCTTCCCTTGAGCGAAAAAGTGAGCCCGGCCCGGGCGTAGGAGCACTATTTGGCAATTGAAAAGCTCCCGAGAAGAGGCGAAGGCGAACTCGGGCGCCGTCGCGGTGAACTCCAGAGTTACGACTATCGATTCGATTTAGTTTGGGTTTTATGCGCGTCTCCTCTCTTGGCCGGAGGTGCAACTTTTCGGCGGGGTCGGCCCTGGGATTTGGGGAGCGCGGCGTTCATCCCACGGAGAGGCCGAGCCACTCGGCCGAGGTCGCCCGCGCGCCGCCGAGGTTGGCGTTGCTTTCTCCCGTCAATCACGAGATGTTTTAAGACCAAAGCTGCCTACTCTCCCCACGTAGGAGGACGCCATTCTTTCTTTAGCTGGAGGGGCCGCAGCCTGTATGTTTATTTGGCATTTACGATATAGCATGTGGGAGGCTTTGCTTCTTTTTGTTTTTTTCTTGCTTATTTTGCGCTAACTAGCAAAACGTGTAACTTGTCCCCTATGTCTCCGTATTTGCCATGCCTTAGCTTCAGATGTATCGCGGAGCTACGTTTTCAAGTCGACTCGATGTGAAGGCGTGGTGCGGTAAACACCCTAAGGGGCGAGAATCAAAGCGTTTTCTTTTCTTTCGCGTCGTCGTGTATTTTTTTTTTTGTCCTTAAGCAAGCGGCGTCACAAGTTACAAGGATTAAGAAGCCAAGACAAACACACATCAGTTGCAAAAATGAAATTACGTTCAACTAAACTACTGTCCTTCCACAAATACAGGACGCACCTTTGTATAGGTTGCAGCCTTAATTTATGGGTCGAATTTTGGTATTTTCAACATCACCGCGTATTGGGCGCACCAACAGATTGGCGACGATGTAAAAATAAGAGCAAAACAGAAGAAATCTCGTCTTTTGTAAATTCTTCATGCGTCTCTATATTTGTTGATGGTTAAGTGTGTTTCAGATGTTTCACATTGTGAGCGGTCATTGTAATGTTGCCATAAATACCCGAAGCATCAGTGTTCCACCAAGTTTATGATTTTGTGCATATGCCAAAAGATCGCAATCAGTTAACGGGTCAGAAGGAATACGTGTTGTCTTAATTGAATCAGATGTGGACAACACAAGCTTCACATGATCCTCCTCGGGTGTTGTTTCAGTCTGCTTGCTTCTTTTCTTTAAAATAATGCCCTAAGGCCCTCAGTTAACTTGAGTTGACCTTCATTTTGGGGGGAAAAAAGGAGATAATTATACTCTCTAGGATCATTAGTGAAATTTTAGACAAATATCTCCCCGGTCGCTTTTTGAAACAAAGTGACGTCAGAACCGCGGCGAGTTTTGCTGAACTTTCTTTCGTAAGCAGAGACTGGTTTTCTTAGAGAGGCCTTTCGTAAGCTGATTTTTTTGTAACAAGAGGTAAGTAGAGCTACGCGATGTCATCGCGATGTCATCTCGATATAATGGCCCAGCGCTAGTTATAGTTTCCGCCAAGGATCCCGATTTATCATGAATTTTACACCCATTGCCGATGACTTTCCTTAAGTAGCCTTTCAAAGACAAGAGTTGCAGAAAGACCTGGTGTTGGGATTGAAACCTGTTACAAATACCCCGAGGATGAAAAGCCGCTAGTTCCGTTTGCCTTAGGAGTTGTTTTCCTCGCGTAGCCTCTCAAGGGCGGCGGCGGCGGCGGCGGCGGCCGGCGTCACGGCCGGTAGACGTCAACGGCCTTGAGACAACAACAGCAGGCGTTAAACTCCGGACTGCGCCCGGGCAGCCCGCTTCAAACGGACCTCCTGACCTGTTTGCCGAGGACTCCGCCGCCCCTCCCCGCCCGCCGCCCCCTTCGCTTCTTCTCCTCCGCTTTCATTATTAATATGTTTTCTCCGCACATTCTCTCTGACCCGGGACATTAAATAAAACATTGTGCGCTTCATGAAAGATTATGAAAGAGCAGAATATAAGCAGCGGGAGGTGTAAAGTCAGCACAATTCATTCTGCGATATAATGCCCCCCCCCCGCTCAGCCTACCTCCGAGGCCCCGCAGGCATATCGGCAGAACTAGCTATGGATGCTAAGCTTTTTCCGACAAAGCTCCAAAGATAAAGTATCTGCTTTTATGGGCGCCGCAAATCGATGGCGGGGCCTTACAGCCAAATCCCATAAAATAAGTTCAAACGCCGGCAAAATTTGTATTACGGCCGAGCGGCTTTGAAGGCGCAGCTCCGCTTTTGCCGGGGAAAATGATTTAAGCGTTATGCGCTAAGACGTCGGCGTGTCAGCGCTTCGCCTCAGTTTTGCTTCACGTGTCAATGGCGGGCCTCGTAGCGCTTTGCCAGATAAACGCCGCTCGTAAGAAAACATGATGGCGGCGGGATGGGCTGATGAAATGATCCTTTTATTTATTTATTTCGGGTTTTTTTGGACTTCGCTCGTCTTCAAGGTCATTGAAAGCGGGGCGCCGCGGCTGCTGACGAGTCGAGACCGGCGTTACCTTGACTCGATTCGATTTTACTTGCGGAGAGAGTCAATTTTCCACACTGAATTGAAATTGTTTCAGTCCCTAAAAATAACTATTTTTCTGTTTTTGAGGAATCAAACCAGCGCTGTTATATTAGGAAAATATTACTAGAGATGTATTGTATAAATGATTTATGAAAACTGGTTGTATAACTGCTGTGAAGTGAACCTATTGAATATTTCCAATTTGACACTTTTGAATTTATTTCAACTATTCTGTGTTATCCGCTGAAAAAGTCCTATTTACTGTATTAATTTTCAGGCCAAGGCAATCTTGGCGTTGCTGCGGTGCCATCTGGTGGCACGATGACAGCAGGGCGCTATGTTGAAGTGAATAGAGGCGCTTCATTTGGGCAACTTGACTAAAATGTGATCGTTTTAATGTTTTGACGTGTTACATAATCACATTAAAGCACGATTAGGTTTGAATGCTCGTGGAGGTCCCTGGAAGAGTCCTTTTATTTTGTCTTTGAAAATGGAAATTACAAGCTAAGTATCTGGTCGGAGCTACAGACTCAGAAGCTGATTTTTCTTTCGGGCTATTAACACTCTGAATAACAACAAAATAAGAACAGGCTGGAAAAAAACGACAATTACAAAACGACAATTACACTCCTGTGAAAACATGATGTCTATTCTATAAATATATTATTGTGTGAAGGCGTAATCTGCTTTTTTGATCCGTTTCAACTCAACTCCAATTCATCCGATTCTCGCCATTTCGATTTTAATGTGTTCCAAATATTCCTGTAAGGGGTGCTTGTACTTTTGGTGTTCCAAATATTTACCAATTTTCCACAGTTCCCCATTTTACACCCCAAAAAGTGCCATTCATTTCCAATGGGAGCTTTGACATTTCATATTTAAAGTGCTCATTCATTTCATTCAATTGTCCCGCAAATGGGTTTAACAAGGTTTCTGCAGGTATTAACTGATCTATTCATTCTTCTTTTCAATTTAAGAGCAAATAAATTGGAACATTGAACAACTTGTTAAATTGTGTCATTGTTACTCCCTTGCAAAATGCTATTTTGTTGAGTTTTACATGAATGCAAATTGTCATAAAAAACAGCATTGTTTTCTGTTTTTTTCTTTCTTTCTAGTGGTGTAGTGTCCTTTCTGCCCAGAATGTCACAGTCCACATCCAGTGGGACACTCCATATGTTTGTTTGTTTGTATTCCCTCTTCAGCCTCTTAATTGCTCAATTACACCCAATTAGTCAGCCCGGTATTTTTTTTTTTGCGCTTTCATTTTTATTTGGGCCTTGACACCTCGCCGGCCTCGCTCGGGGGGATAGATGGCGCGGAGTTGCGTTGTGTTGTGGGGGTCTCTGGAGGACGGGCGGTGATGCGCGGGCACACGCGGCAACGAGAGATTTGTGTCTGTGGGACATTTGGGCGCTATCACATGAAACAGCTCGGTGTCAGAGCCCAGCCGCCTTCGCTCGAAGGTCCGGGGGGCTCTGTGACTTATTTATGACTCCTGTCCTGCGCCTGCATCAACCCCCCCGCCCCCACCCCACCAATACAACTTATTGGCTTTTTTCTAGGCCGCTGCCGGTGCTGTTTAAAATATAAACAGCAGCTTATGGCTGAGTGTGTGCGTGCTAATAATTGATTTATACGCAATGTGAGAAAAAAGTGTTTATGCGGAAAATGACAGGAGCCTTGATGCGCTCAATACAATTCATGCAGAAAGCTCTTTGTACGGCTCCACTGGAGGACCAATAACAAATTGAACATTCTATTTAATTGCACTTATTTTTTTAAATAATTGCAGATAATTTTACATCCTCCACTATTCAAGGAAAACTCACCTAATTGCTGATTTTGTGTTCTTGCTAAAGCCATGTCCAATATTAAATATTGCTTTGGCGCCATCTTGTGGGATCTATAGTCAGCGTGAATTATTTGCAGAAGTGGTGATAATCATAGAACAGGAAATTGAACTGGTGGGTACGCAACATTGACCCTACGTTTTTACCTTTTTATTTGGCATAACCCTACCCCATAGATGTCAAACTCAAGGCCCGGGGCCAGATCCGGCCCACCACATCATTTTATGTGGCCCGCGAAATGCTATCCACAGTCTTCTAATGTAATTTAGAAATATTTTTGACCCCGTTCCTCAGATAGTACTTTCCGCAAATCTTTATTTTTCATTTGTGATTTCTATCGAGTTTGATTGATTTGTTTTGTTGCCATTTCCTTAAGCGCAGCTCCATCACAAGGCAACGCTACTGTAGCTTCTATTCTATGCGCTTTGAAATGCAGAGGGCCTTATATATGAAAACAGTTTTAAATAGCAAAAACTACAACAACTACTACAATGGCAGTACACAATTGTTTCTTTTATTGATATTGGTATAAATTAGTCCACGTAAAAATGGCCCTTGCATTCATCCCTTTTCCGTACGTAAAATTTTGGATACCGTGACCTAAACGTTTGTCCAAACGGTACGAGCGTGTGGGCTGAAAAGGCCGCAGCGTCTTTCCAAGTCTTGACTTTGGGCCCGATTTGTCCCAACATGTCTTTACGGTGACTCACCGTAGCAACAAATACGCGCGACTGTTTCAATGTATCATCAGGCTAATGCTGTGTGAAATAGTTTCAATGTTTGCATCATTCAGCAGCATTTTTCTTTCCATCCGCCGGCACCGGCTTCAATTTTTTTTCCCCTCCTTTGTGTAGCAGCTTTTTGTTGGTGAAATACGTTACTAATGGCTTATGAATTAATAAGAGGTCAAGCCGAATTAGACTTTCATGCGAGGTGATCGTAAAGAGCTTGAAAGCATCCGTGCTTTTTATTCAGATTTCAGCATTTTCCGGCCCAGCGCATTTTTGGGCTGCGTAGCGCCTCCCCCTGGATAACTTTGAAAATTCAATTCAGCAACGTAATATTCGCCTTTCTGTCATGAGTACGGGGCAGGAGAATTGAAGCCGGGGGTGTCATTTTTATCGCGGGCCACATTGTAGTAATAGTTCCTAACCCCAAGCCCTTTGGCGACGCGCGGTCAAACGCGGGAATCGGCTTTCCTTCAAAGCGTTGGACGCTTTCTTTTCTTTCCTTTGTGTCGCAGCTTTTTGTTGGCGAAATATGTTACTAATGGCTTATGAATTAATAAGCGGGCAAAGCGAATTAGAGTTCCACGCGAGGTGATTGTAAAGAGCTTGAAAGCCTCGGCGGTTTTATTCAGATTTCAGCATTTTCCGGCCGACTTGCCTTCTCCCATAATGCATCCCTTAGTGGCGGCCGCTCTTTGGTATAATTTACTGAGGCCGGCAAAGAGGCATTAATTTTCTATTATTGTGAAAAGATGATTCGTGTTTTGGGGGCTGTCGCCATGATTTATTTACATGCGCAGCAGGCAAAGACGACTAATGGAAGATACGGCGGCGGGTACCCCTGACGTTTAACTACAGCGGCGGCACATGTGTTAATGTGTCCTCCCCGGGCGCCTCCCTCCCGCTAATGGAACGCAACGCCCCGCGACTTAACACGTAAATTCACTCGTCTGCGACTTAAACGCTCCGCTGCTTGCGTCGGCGGGGGAGGAAGACGCCGGCGAATCACGGCTCCTCGTTTTTGTCGAGGTGGCGGCGGCCGCCAGACGCGCGCGTCAATAAAAGACGGGGCGACGTTGACTTTATTCGAGAGATGAGATCGAAGTCGCGTGTTGCATCAGGAATGGCCGTTTTTACGATTCTGCGGGGGGCCACGACATGCCCCGCGACTTACCAGAAGTCGCGGTGAAAATGTACGTGCGAAAACACCTAAAAGTACGCTTTACTCTTAGAAAGACTGCCTTTGGTCCCAGTCGCGCGAAATTTAGTCTGGCTATTTTTCTGATGCGTTGTGGAAGCCGTCGGGGTGCGAATATTACCGTATCTTCCCCACTATAAGGCGCACCGCATTATAAGGCGCATCTTTCGACGAAGGGCCTATTTTATAAGTGTTTTCATATATAAGGAGCACCGTATTGTAAGGTGCATAGAATAGAAGCTACAGTAGTGGCAGGGCTTGCATTATGCATCCACTAGCTGGAGCTGCGCTAAAGGGATTCTCCTCAAAACAATCAGAAAAGGCTGTCAAACTTTATTAATAGAATATGCAGTAAATTCAACTTCAATTTTAATTAAAAATTCAAGAATTTACATGGCGATAAAGTTATTCAATTTTTTTTGTCCCCCCCCAAATAATGGAAAGTGGCGGTTTATGCGCTGTATAAGTACTGTCGTCTTTTGAGAAAGTTGAAGGTTTTTCGGTGCGCCTTATAGCGCAAAAAAAAATTTTGTTCTGAATGTTCCAAGAATTAAAATTCAAAGTGTTTTCTCGGCCAATATTCCGGGCAAATTGAGTACGAAGACGGTAGCGCTCAGCAGAGCAACAAAGCAAATGCGCTGCTAGATGAGATGTCCAAATGACAGTGCGCTCAACGAGCGTCTCATCATGTGACTCACTGACAGCAAAGGCTGAATGCGGGCGCGAGTTGGGTCGGGCGGGGGCTAAAAAGCGTCATGAAACTCTGCTGAGTGGCCAGAAATGTTTGTTTTTAGCCAGGCGTCTTGGCTGTGAATCAGCGGCTCGTTATGACGATTAATGACAGCATCTCGTCCGCTTGACTCACGGGTCACCAGCGCCGCCCCGGGCCCTTCTCGGGACGCCGCGCGACTCCTTCGCCGCCGTCCGGCTGGACCGGGTATAGCCGGCAAAAAAATGACTGAAGTAGAAACATAAAAGTCCACATAGGCCTAATTCCCATTCTGAAATGAGTGAATTGTCCCTCATTTAAAGGTCGGCGTCCTCGGACACGGTTAGCGCAGTTACGAGACGAGAAATCGCTAATCAAATTCATAGATCATTACTCTTTAATTATAATGAATTGTAAGGAAATCTATAATCAAATTCTTAGAATTTCAGCCTCTCAACAGTAAATCTTTTGAGATTTCTTTAGACCTCGATGGAGGCAGATCTATTATGTTAAATAAGACGTTTTAATGACCGCTTGTATCATGGAAAACTTGACCCCAAAATCATAAATGGGTGCCTCTTATATTTGGGGAAGCACAGTAGTAATTTAATATGGAGATGGACCAAGAAAACAAGTAAGAAGACTGCATTTAAAGTAACAAATAAAACTCAGAAATAAACTACGAAAAAACTTGAAAGTCTTAGGGGAACACTGAAATCAAAATCACACAGAAAGACAGTGACAGTTTGACAATGACCTGGCAAGAACCGAAAGGAATCGGGAAACTAAATACACACAAAACCAACAAGACATCAAGGAGTACCTGGGCAAGACACAATTGGAACAGCGAACTGATATCCAGACGCAAACTGTAATTTTGTCATTTTCATAACGCACACCTTGTGTTGTAATTGGACAGCCATGATCTACGTGACCACTTGACTCAGGGGTGGGACTCTTAATCAAGTTTTTGTTAAATTTACCCAAATTAAAGTAAAAGGGGGGGTTCAACTTGGACTCTGAGAAATACGGTCATTTCGCAGCATTAGACAAGAGATAGACAGTCCAGATGTTTTTAGAGGCTCGCAAATAATCAGAAAAAGAAATGCTCAAGTAACGTAATGCTGCCTGAAAAAAAAAAAAAGCTCATGTACAGCAACACGCTAACACTTTAGTCGTGGGTTTCCTCCTACTAGCGGATGTCAGGAATAGCGGCCTAATTAAAGGAGGTAAAAAAGAAAGAAGCGGGAGCGCTATTAGAAGGTTAATTAGGCAATAAGGAAGCGGCTACATCAGGTAACTGTGGGCTTCGCTTCAATGTGACTGCATGTAATCCCGTCATTTTAATAGGCCGGGCCCAAGCGCCGCGCTTCACGCGCAACGTCGGAGAATGGCGAGCAGGTTCCGTTCGCCGCCTGTCAGCTCGCATTAAGTGCGACGAAGCCCGTCAAGCTTTTCCGACCGTGAGATTTGCCTTCGACGCCTGGCTGATTGGCAAAACTCAAGTGTTGTATTTAGCGACACCCACGCTTTGAAAAAAATAGAGCGAAATAAATTAGCCCCCCGGAGTCAGTTTGACTTCGCGGGACGACATTTGGTGGGAACGTCTATCATTGGTAGATCCGCCATCAAGTTTCAAGAAGCCGCGCTTGAAGAGAAAAAGAAGTCTGGGCTTTTGTTTGGATGCGGTTTTAAGGAGTTACTTCCAAAATTTGTGAAAATTCAGCCTCCTGAGCTGGTTTCACACAGCAAAAGTGACATTTTGTGGGCGTGTCTAGAAGTTGGAGACAAAAGACAAAAAGTCACTGAGGCCAATTATGGTTCATTTTCACCGTTTTCAGGGGTCGTTTGGAGTGTGTGAAAATTCAGGCCCCCAAGAAAGATTGAAAGAGGGTAAACGTGTCCATTATGAGCAAACAACAACAAAAAAAACTGAAAAAGTCACGCCTTGCAAGACACAGGAAGTCGGCCATTTTGGTTTGAAGCAAACAATTTTGTCCTTGCAGATCCCTGATTTTTTTAACACAGCTACATGAAATTTGTTGAAGGTGTCTAGAAATAGTAGACCCGCAAAAAAAGTCTCAATAGACAAAGACAGCAGTGAATTTAACTGCAACTCAAAAAACTCCAAAATCCCATTTGAGGAGATTAAGAAACCTTCAGAAGGGATCGCGGGTGGGAGGAGCCCCCATCCAAAGGTATGTTGCAGTATTATTGAAGAATCCAAATTTTTGTCAACGTACGTGGGCAAAGTTTGATGACTCGCCGTTGCTCAGGCAACCGATAACTCCACAAGGGAGCAAGAAAATATTGGCTTTTCCATCGTCAGGTGCAAAGCTATTATCGTGACCAATCAATGACGAGATCGCTACGGCAGATGTGACTTTGGAATCACTTAGTTGTTCTCGCGTCGCGCGCGGGCTTGTTTTTGTCCTCCACGGGGTGAGTTGAAAGGTCAGGGTTCAGCCCGCCCCCACTTCCTCCCTTCTAATTGATTAACAAACACCACATCGGTCCATCCTGTAACGTCAATACGACTTGATTAGCCGCCGTTTGTCATTGACAGCTCTTACTTGACATCTGAACTTGCTGAAATGCCGAGACGCCCTCCACCCCTTTCCCCCGCCGTCATCATGCCCCCCCCCCCCCCCCCCCCCCCGCCCCGCCCCTTCGCCCCCTGCGACCGGGAAAAGTCGACAGTGTTGCGGCTCCCGTGAGGGGCGGATGGGAAAAGTCGGATAATCCGTAAATCCAACATCGGATTTGAAGCGCGGGGTGCGATGGTAAACTAATTGGATGCTTGCTAATAATTGGATTTTTCTCAAGAAGAACAGTGTAACAATGGAGGGAAGGAGACCAAATTAAATCCAATGATGTCAGGTCGTCCGTCATTAAGGTTTAACAGAGGAGATAGACTTTAATCATGTCAAAAAGAGCCAAATAGGCTCATAATTAACGCTCGATAGAGCTAATAACTAATAGGTGCTAACGCTTACCAACAAAACAAAAACAAGACCATTTTCATCAAACCGTCTCACCAGTAAATTATCGCACTCATTCCTGACATGGTTGAAACCGTTTCCTGTGCCACAATTCCAAAATAAAACAAAAAAGTGATCAGTAGGAATGGCAACTGAGTCTTGCATCAAAGTGTGTATCGAACCAGTCTGCTAGCTAGCCGCTAATTGATACGAAACGTAGCTATAAGACACCGGTTTCAAACTCGAGGCCCGGGGGCCAGATCCGGCCCGCAGCATCATTTTAAGTGGCCCGTCAAATGCTGATTTGATTTCAAGTTTCTGGCTAAAATACCAGACTTGTCTTAAAATCTGTCTTTCGAATCGTTTTTACCTGCCTCTAATTTCAAAACAAGTGTGTGACAAACTTACTTCAATTGTGAGTTTGACACCCGTGCTTAACGACAAAGCACATTTTTTAAAAGTCGAAACCAACTTTCAAGCTTGTTCCATTAGCCAGGAACTTGAAGTCAAATCGGCATTTCGCGGGCCACATAAAATGAAGTGGTGGGCCAGATCTGGCCCCCCGACCTTGAGTTTGACACCTGGGTGGACAAACAGCGCACTATCAATGCTCTACTAACAGCGGCCAGAGGAGGCGCCAAAAACACAAGGGCTGAGTGGAAGGAGGCACAAATCTGTAACTGTTCAAAGATCAACAAAATCGGTTTTCACGGACCCCGCAGTGGTGACCACCGAAAACTTGTCTGTCGCAAGCAATACCGATTGTAAAAAGCAAAAACAAACCATCGGAGTCCGCTGAGCGGCTGTCAAAAGTTCTCACGGGCTAGCTTTTCCGGATCGCGCCGTCGCCGGGCAAACGTCACGGAAATGAAGTGCGAGCACCACATGTGGGGCTTGTGTGTGTAGCGGCGGGAGAAGTAGCGGGAGGAGGTAGGGGCAACAAAGCTCTCAGCCCAGATTAGCGCAAAGCACAAGCTTCATGTTGTTTGTCGGAGATTGCGCCCGGAAGAAGCCGGTGCGCCGCCGCCGTGGCGTGGCGCCTTTTCCCAGGTGAAGCCATTAGACGTCCGCGATCATCTCTCAAGGCTTTGGCTAAATCCGCCGGCTCCCGCCCGCGTTATTATCCCGCGCGTTCCCGCTGGGGGTTCACCATTCCGCCTTTACCTCGGCGCCGACACAACAAAGGCGCTGGAAATAAACAAATCCCCTTGGGAATTGCGTGCGTGGATGTCGAGGTAAAAAAATGTGACAGACGGAAATGATCTCAAACGACTTGGATGTCCGTTCCCCTGTGTCTTCATCATTCTTTTTTTTGGGGGGCATCAAAAGTTCGATGTTTGCGATTCCGATACTAAAATGACCGTTTCTCCCGAATGGATGGATCAAGACGTACATACGAATTTTTTTTCATCATCATCACTACCCGCCAACAATTTAAGCCGAACTAACAAGCATTAAATTGACATTAGCTACGGCTAACATTGTACATATTTACATCAAAACACATATGTAACATACAACTTTGGGCTGTCGTGTCCGACGTTCGCGTTGTTAGCGCGTCGTTAGCAGTTTAGCAATGACATCACGCAGGAAGCGCTTTGCATGAACCCAAACTAAACTGAAGTAAACTTACATGTTCAACGCGATCCAAAACATAAATATTATTATATATATATTATATTATCGCTCCTGTGGACTTGTAAACGATTCCTGGATCACTGGAAATTAAAACAAACAAATTAAACGCCCAAAAAAGGTGTCTCTCTCTCTCTTTCTGCACTCATCACCAGCATGCCAGCACCTTCTCAAGGCAAACAAGTGAACTGCATTCATATTGTCAACTGCTACAATTAATACGAATAATTTAAGGGATTTAGAAGCCTATTTTGATTCTCTACAGGGTATGCTTTGATTATTCTGCACTAATGTAAATCTAATATGTATTGGTTACAGTTTTTGATGCATTTTTCTCATTTAATAATATTCATATAAAGGGTTTAGGAGCATTTTGGGGGGCGTGGAACGAATTAGGCTATTTACCTGTAAAAAAAGCGTCTCTTCCTATGAAAGATTCAAGTAACAAAAAATTTAGCTTACAAAACGCCTCGGCAGAAAAACATCGTCTCTAGTAACAAGAGAAAATTCAAGATACATATGGCAGCGCCGTTGCTGGCATGACACGAGACACCGCACAAATATGACTGTAATATAATAAACATGTATTTGAAGAATTCAATTGGATTTCAGCAACTACATCGAAACAAAAATCGTGATGCCCTAAACATTTGTCATAAAATATTGTTAGCATAGGTTGTTAGGCAATTTAAATTGTGCGCTTTAGTTGCTGCTAGCATATCTTGCTAGCAACTTTTATCCTCGCTGGTTACCTGCTACTTACTGGCATATCTTGCTAACAAATCTTATTAGCTGCTGTTGACATAGCTTGTTAGCTATGCAGCTAAAACGTTAACGCATCAGCTTAGTCGTCAGCAGTTAACAGGCTGGGCTAGCGATGGCTAACGAGTGATCGTTCACATAAAATTTCTTTCGGGCATACTAAATACAAGTATGCCGTAGCGTAGCATATACGTTAGCTGCATTTGAGAAACATTTGTATTTGTTTTTATTTGAGTTGCTCTTTGTTTTCACCAAAATGTCACAGCAGAAATTGCAGCGCCTGAAATGATAGGAAATAAAAGCAAATCTGACGCTAATATAAGCATAATGGCAGGGTAAGTGTCCTCTGAGCGCTTCAGACGGGAGAGCGGGAAAAAAAAAAATACAACACGCCGCTCACTATCATTTCTGCCGGAAAAGGTCAAAAAGAAAAAGTGCCGCTGGAGTGATGACAATTATACGAGAGAGCAGGAACAAAGTCAGCGTTGTACTGCGTCTTTATCCGTTTTTTTTTTTTTTTCCCCCCACAAAGCTCAAAAAAGCCTCCAATTTGCCATGAAACACAGACAATTGAGAAGAAAATGTCTTGTACATTAGAGAGCATGTAATTGGAAAAAAAAAATAAAGTAAAACACAGTGGAAGCTCTACTCACGAAAGTAATTTGTTCCCAAAGTCACTTCGTAATGTGATTCTTTCATAAGTACATTTACATGTAAATAGCCTCATTTGTTCCAAGTCCTCCAAAATGCTTCTAAACCCTTTAATAATATTATAATAACAATATAATAATATTAAATGATAAAAATGCACTGAAAACGATAATACATATTAGAATTAAATTGGTTCATAATAATCAAAATATGTAAATAGATGTAAATATGTAAAGAATACCCCCCCCAAAAAAAACAACACACTCCTAAATCTTTAAAATGTGTCATATTACTTGTAGCAGTTGACAATATGAATGCAGTTCACTTGTTTGCCTTGAGATGGTGCTGGTGCGTTGGTGATGAGTGCAGAGACACATTTATTAAGGCGTTTAATTTGTACCTTTCTATTTGACATTTAGAGTGGTCCAGGAATCATTTACAAGTCCACAGGAGCGCATGCACATTTACTTCGGTTTAGTTTGGGGTCATGCAAAGTGCTTCCTCTGTGATGTCATAGCTAAAGTGCTAACGACATGCTAAAAGCGTGAATGTCTGACGCGACAGTCAAAAGTGGTATGTTAAAATATGTGTTTTTATGCCAATATGTACAATGTTGGTCACGGCTAATGTCAATTTTATGTTTCTTCGTTCTACGGTGTAAATTGTTGGTGGGGAGTGTGGATGAAACCTGAAAATTCTATTCATGGCGTCTCATTTTACGTGTCGCCATTTGTCTCTTGAATTATCTCTCGTTACGAGACATATTTTTCTGCCGAGGCGTTTCATAGGCTGAATTTTTTGTAACGAGAGGCGTTCGTACGTAGAGGTACCACTGTATAATTAGCTATATGCTAAGCTAATCGACCTTGCAAACAGGCAAAAACGTAGCTTCAAAAACCAGCAGCTTGGTCGTTGTTGTGTACGCTTAAGATTGCGTTATTTAAATGTCATCTCGGTAGGGGGGCTTGGCTTTCGGGGGGGGCGCACGGTTGCTACGAGGCAAAAAGGCCAAGCCGCATCGCTGATGGAAAAATAAACATCCGACTCCAACCGGCGCGGAAAAACGAGCGCGCGGCGGCCGTATCGCTGACACCTTTCCATGTAAAACAATTACGGCGCTATTAGCATATCTTTTATTCATCGTCCCCGTCGCGCATATGAGCGTATCTTTTATTAATTGTCCCGGCCAACTAGCGCGTCAAGTGGCTTCGTTCTCACGGAGCGCGGCAGCTGAAGGAATCAGGTCAGATTAGCGCGTTGGCTATCGATAGCCGCAATCAATTCAATTAGTTTGTCATTTACGCTCTAATGTATGCATGGATTTCTCTTTGAAAAATTTGCCTTCAATTTCCCCCGCTCGGCGTAACCTCGCCGCCGCGCCTCCCGCCAGCGTCCAGATAATTAAAGGCCGCTTCCTGTCTCGGCTGCGTCTGAAGCGCTAACGCTAATTAGAAAGGGCAACAGTTGCGCCGCGTCAATAGCGGATTAGGATTAATTAGGATAGGAAGTGACAGATGAGCGCCAATGACAGCATGGAGGTCATAGCGCCATCAATCATGCGCTAGAAACATTTTCAACGCCTTTCGCCCGATTCGGCGTTAAAAACTTATGTACTAGAGGTTACCATTTTTTGTATTAGCATCCAGGATTCCGCAACGTGAGAAATTGATTTGCCAAGGAATCGGCGAAGAAATAAACTGTCAAAACCCTTTGTGACTTATTAACGATTTTAAGGATGAACTTTGTTTTTTGCCTTTGAAGAGGATTTGTATTTTCTTTTAAGGACATATTCCGTTTGTACTTTATGATCAAAACAAATAAGTAGAAGGGTTTTTTTGTTTCGTTCTGGAGAAAGTGATATTTGTTCCAGTCATTTTTCCAAACAAAGAAAAATCAAGGTTTACTGTGCGTTTTGTTTAAGTCAATGGTGTCTTCAAACAATATACTTTAACCTTTGCCTTTATTTTTTATATAATTATATAACCTGGTTTTTCTACGATTCACCATTTGCACATTTTAAGGATGGCTATTTTTTTTCCCTTTTTGAAGAAGATTTGTATTCATTTTTGAGGACATTCCTGAGTTTTAATAATTAATCAAAACACATATTTAATAGGGGTGTTTTTGGGGGGGAGGGGGACTGATTATTCATTTTCTAGTCATTGTTTCAAACAAAGAAAAAATGTTTTTTTACAGTTAATATATCCTGAAACACTACACTTTAACTTTTGTTTTTTTAAGTTCATATACCTATATATTTATGTAAAATGGTTTATGCACGATACATATTAGCACATTTTAAGGATAGTATTTTTTTAAAGAAGACTTTTATTCATTTTTAAGGACATTCCTAATTTAACCTACATTTTTTAAAAATTGTGCTTCATGAGCAAAACAAACATTTAGCTGGGGTAATAAGATTGATATTTTTTCTCGTAATTTTATCAAACAATGAAAAATCACGTTTTTTTTTTTTGTCAATCGTCCCCTCAAAACAATGCAACGTTATCCGTTATTCGAAACTAAAGTCATGTTTTTAATTGAAGGAAAAAGTCCTTCGGATCGTTGTTAGCACGCTAGCTCGCGAGGAGCGCTGCGTTATTTATGAAAGCGGCCCATCCGTTCATCCATCACAATACATGTGGGCGTTGATCTAAAATTCTGGAGCTGACACTTAATGTGTTGCGCTCCAGCCCTGGGGAGGAGGCCCTCTTGTGTCCGGCAGGGGCTGCACTGCTGGGGGGCATACTTAGCCCCGGAGCCCCCCCAGAGGAGCGCTGTTATTATTGTTGTTAATAACAAGTGAGAAACGGCGTACACGGTTGGAGTGAGAGCATATTGAAATGTGAACAATATACCGGATTTTCCGCACCATAAGGCGCACCTCCGATGAACGACCTATTTTAAAAAAAAATTCATCTATAGGGTGCTTTGTATTCTAAGGAGCATAGAATAGAAGCTACAGCAGCGGTTGCTTTATGCAGCCACTAGGTGGAGCTGCGCTAAACAATCAGTCAAACTTTGTTCATGGAATACAAGCCTTCTCTCAACCCCCAAAATGAATCTTGAGCCGTCAAGAACACAAAACGGAGACCGAAGTTGAAGCAGTGCGCTAGAAATTATTTTTGTTTGCTGCTTTTGACATAATTCGTACCATATTTTCCGAACGATGCGGTGGACCTTCAATGTATGGCCTATTTTAAAACAGTTTTTACATTTAAAGGCGCACCGCATCATAAGAGGAACAGCAGCTAAAATTGTGTTTTCTTTTACAACCAGCGTTTTTTTTTTAACCTTGTTCCCATATAAATTGCTTCAAAATCTGAGCATATATAGCATATCAACATTTCAAACAGCGTTATGTAAAAACTTGTATTATTAAAAACTTTTATTGTAAAAAAAAAAAGAAAAGTTTATAACTGAAATTCAGGGGAAAAAAATGATTTTCGTCCCCCAAAAATGAAAACGCACGGTTTATGCCGTCTATAGGGCTTGTTAGCTTTTGAGAAAATTGAAAGATTTTAGCTGTGCCTTACAGTGCGTAAAATACGGTAAATACATAATAAAAAATTGCAGTTTATGCGGTGTATAAGGCGCATAGAATTATAAGGCGCGCGTCAGCTTTTGAGAAAATTGAAGGCTTCTGTTTAAAAAAAAATATTAAATATACTATT
Source organism: Hippichthys cyanospilos (assembly GCF_059441005.1). Lineage (NCBI taxonomy): Eukaryota > Metazoa > Chordata > Actinopteri > Syngnathiformes > Syngnathidae > Hippichthys > Hippichthys cyanospilos. The sequence goes on along the minus strand of NC_142378.1, from coordinate 5,339,734 downwards.
ACAAATAATAATTCTACAAATAATAAACGTTTCAATTCCATATTTATGCTGTGGAATATTTCATTTGTTATTGTACATACTGCTACTGTATATCTTATCATAATATATTGCAGCCTGCGCGGAGGGGAAATGAATATAACAGAAAATATCTTGAACGCGATGTTTTTCATATTAAAGTCCCAAAGTGCTTCAATTGTGCCTTAATGTAACTTGTTAAAAGCTTGAATTTGACCTCATGAGGACTAACGATAAGCAAAAGGGGAATAAAGCAAACTGTCAAGACCGATATTTCCACTCCAGTCCACTTTGACCACGGAGAATAAATCCGATAATAAAGCAAGAATGGAGAATAAAAACGCGCCAAAGTGTTTGAGGGCCTTGGGCGCCGAGCGTCCCGCTTTTCTTATCGCACACAAAGACAAGATAGCGCATGCCTCCGGGGGGCGCTCTTGTTTATTATTCTATAGCTCATGTGACCTGGCTGAATGGACATTTTTCCAAATGCTTGGAATTGCCTCAAAGAAAAAAAAAAAAAAAACGCAGCCTGAAGAAATAAGTGTGAACGGGATGTCCACTTCCTTCTCCCGCATTAGCCATTAGCTTTCAAGCTAAAGAGCGCTCACAATCAAAGTCACTTGAAGACCCATCATCTGGCCCGGGGGGGTGGGGAAGCGAAGGGCTTCGTTTTGGAGCCACAATGGGGCGGTGTGCGCATCTAAACGCCTCCGTTCCTCCGTTTTGGGAATCACGTTCACCCGCGTATTCCATTAGCGCTTATTCCGTTCTTTTACGGCCGGCTTGACCCGTCGAATATTCGTGTCCAAGCTGGATATTTTCCTATTGCCAAGCGGCGGCGCAGCGTATAAAAAGGAAAATTTAGCCGAAAATTTGGTCCAATGTCAGCGAGATGTCCAAACGTCACTCAGGATCGGCCCGTGGATTTACCTTACGCAAAAGATTATTGTGTAGCATGTACCGCATTAGTAAATAAACAAACTGAGTTCTTTTTAAAAAAACATTTTAACACTTTTTTACAGATAGTGAAGTCAAATTTTACGTGTGTTTGTCCCACATTTACATTTCTAGTTTTAAAATCAGAGGCTGGTCAAATCTGTTGAAAAGACAAATTGGGAACAAAAAAATATGCTTCTTTTTATCTCGAGAATGTTTAAAGTTGAAGACACCTTGCAAATTTGATATTTTAGACAGAAACCTAAAGTCAAAACGGTGTTTTGCAGGCCACATCAATTGATGGCCCCCGGGCCTTGAGTTTGACAACCATGGTTTACTTTGCAGATAGATACAATCTAGGGTTGTAGGCCAGGCGGTTCTAAATGAGAAGCGACTACCATTTCAGAGTCATGTAAAGCATGATAATGCCATCCAGTGGACATGATTGTTGATTGCACTCTCATTCCCTGTATTAACATGATGCTGTATTAAAACCCCTTAGCTGGCTTTGTTTTCGTGTTACACTTATATTCCTATGTTATTTCCAATTGCAGTGTAACTGACGAACCACAGACATGGTATTAACTTTAAGTGTAAATAATAAAACTAAAAAAAGATGTAATATGAGCGCAGTATGAGCGCAGACAGAGGTAGACCAGCGCCTGACGAGTGACGGACCAGAAAAAAAAAAAAAGTCGAACGTTGCCCTCTAGCGATGGCGGAAGGTTGGGCAAAAACACATGACTATGACGGAAAGGGGCGGACCAGCAAAAAAACGTAAGTTGATGTATTCTTACTAAAAATCTCCCCGGCATCATTTCACTTATTCCGCGCAGTCAAATCTCAGCATTTTACAGCCGACTGATGAAATATTGAGGTCGGCGGCGGCTCCGAAGGGGAGTTCATGTCCGGCGTCCCGTCCCCGACATCCCGGCAGGAATGTCGTACAGGGCAAGGTAAAAAGAAGAAAAAAAAAAAAAAGCGGTGATAAAAATTTGATGGCAATGAGCCGGGATATTGCTAGCATTCTCCCCGGCGTCACAATGAAATCTTAATCCGAGTTAATGGAAGAGATACGAAAGCCTTTCCCCGTTCAAACACACGCCTTGCATTATTTATCAATTATTGTCAGGAAAGTGATTCCGCTCTGAGATTTCCGAGGCGAGGAACGTTGGGAAAACATCTCTCGTCTTTTTTACCTCTAACGCCGACGCATTTTACAGTAGAGCTCACGCCGCAATCAGGTAAAATCTGTGGCAAGTGGCGCTCGGGCGGATAAAAAAAAAAAAAAAAAATCTTTGTCCTGAAGGTGGGCACTTTGCTAAAAGCTCGCTAATGCCTCAAACACGCCATGACGTTCGGGGCAGCTTCCTTTTAAAAAGCCTTTTTTTTTTTTTTTTTTTATCCGCCAATTACACGTGTGCATGACTTGCTCTCATCCTAAGTGGACGTGACAGGCCGCTCTTGCGCGGCGTAATAGAAACGCTCTCCGGCGCCGCGGAACACGGCGCGCTAATGTAGCCGCCGCGTGTCCGGCACGGGCGCGCGGCCGTGTTACTTCGCCGCGACATGGCAGCGAACAGGTCTTGATTAGCATTAGCACGTGTAGCCGGCGCGTCCCCCAAGACGGCCCCGCGTCACTCATTCCCCGACTTTCTGCTGCGCTCTGCTTGCTTAACACGCAAACACGCTACTTCCGATTAGCGCGCACAAGCCAAGACGTTGTTTTGAAATAATTGCAGACTTCTTAGTCACGGCTGGTCCGGTATCTTGCTGGGCCTTCGGGGACCGTGGTTCAAAATCGTCGCTGGCCACTTGTTTTAGCTTGCGGTACGTTATTGGTCAAAAGCAGTGCTTCTCAAATAGTGGGGAAGTTTAGCTGCAATTACATAGATTTTTCATCTTTTTTTTTCGGTTTTAGACTAAGCTGTAACCCATATAAACGCTGTAAAAAATAACGAACGGTTGTTTCTATTTCTATTGCTTTTTTCTTTTGTTAATGTTAAAAAGGAGACAGGTTCAGGTATACTCATATGATTTTTTAATCGATAATGATCTTATAGTCGGCGTGTTGATGGGGGGGTGCGAAAAATTTTCTCTTTCCTGGGGGGGGGCTTGGCAAATAAGTGAGAAGCACTGGTTTAAAGTTAAATCTAGAAATACAAGTGAAATTAGCAGCTTTGCTAAAAGCTAAGCATTAACACCGTCTTGTGATGATTTTAACAAAGTCAGGCTCATGTCTCCGAAAACGAAACTTCAAATATTGATAATTCTACACTTAATTTTCTTAAAAACGATGTATTAAACACGGAGGTAGATCAAACATTGATCAAAATAAAACCAATTTGCCACGTTGAAATCCCTAATTTCAAAGTTTTCATCTTCAAGTTAACGCCGCGCTGTAGGCTGCGTCAGCATGAATCGAGGAATTGGCAGCTGTGATAGCAAGTTGATTAGCATTAGCACGTGTAGCTAATGCTGAAATCATCTCATTCTAAATCGTTGCCTAAATCTCAGCTTTAGCCCCGCCTCCCGGGTTACAGCTCGGTTGCAATAGCTCTTACGTTTCAAGCTATCCAAGCCGGACACTCGGCATCGATCCAACGATCGGCTATTAATTAGCGCTGGCGATTGTGAGCTAACATCTCCTATATGCTCCACAAGATCAGTTTTAAGCGTAAATATTGTTTACTTAGCTCTCCAACTCATGAATAAGGCAAGAGCGGGCGCGTTCGCCGGCTCTCGGCCGAGTGATTCCGCCAGACGCTAAACGCTAAAAGCCGAGCGGAGACGGTCATGCTAAGAGGATGTGTTTTACTTTGGCGGCGGGCGGGAACGCGTTTTACTTTGGCGGGCGGGTCCTCGCTTACGAGGTGATAAAAGCATAAAAAGGAGGCATCAATGTTGGATGCGGCGTCGCCGGGGAGGATACGCCGCTAACGTAATTTAGGACGCCCGGGACGACAAGCGTTTTCGCTTCGGCGTGTCCCGATTTCGCCGCGACGCCCAGGAAGTCGCGGGGAAGAAAATAGCCTGGCGGGAGTGCGGTTAACGCAAAAGGACGTGTTAGCGTTTGAACAGGCGGCGCCATTCATTATTTAGCCTGCCAACAACACCGCTCTCATGTAAGCTAGATAGCTAGCATGCTAACTAATGAGCTAGCTCATTATTTGATGAGCGCACGACTCGGCGGGACGCTCCCTGAGTGACGATCCATCACTTATTGATGTCCCGCCTTGTTCTTAACTCGCTTTAATTATGAGCGCTCCTTAATTAGAAGGGGGGGGGGGGGGGGGGGGGTTGGTCGACGATGCGTGTCGCTTAGATGTCGCGCAACTTCATCAGCAAGCCGCCATCCATAATTCAGACGCCCTTCGTGCGGTTTCTCGAGTTTAGGGGCGAGTCATGCGAAAAAGGATCTGGGGAGGAAGTTGAAAAGTGGGGGGGGGACTTTTTTTCTTTACTCAGGTGCTGGGGGGGCGGGTGCAGAGGGAGCAATTTCTTGACCTTCTAGCCACGGCCGAGGTGATGCCGTTAATCTTCGGGAGGCTCCACGTGTCAGGCGCGCCCCCCGTGGGGGACGGCCGCCATTGGCCCCCGCCCCCGCCGACTTGCACATGAAATGTCTGCGTCGGCTCAAGAACAGAAAGTTCTCCCTGTCTCCGTTTTTTGTTGGTTCCATCCATTTTTCACCTGGCTAGCCCGCCCCATACCTCGCTCTCTCATCTGGACCGCATAAGTTAAAGTATACGGACTAGGGCCGGTCATGAAATGTAATTATCGTAATTCCCCAAATACGAGATTGACTTTTTCCTAAAAATGAAGGCCGAACGCATCCGATAAACCGCAACTTAATTTTTTTTTTTAAACTCAATGCAATAAGGAAGATTGATCTGACAAGCAGAGTCTTGACGCACAGTTTTTATTTTGGCCGTATAATTACCGTTAAAGACCACTCGGCTGTTAGCACTGGCAGACCGTTTCAGATGAGCTTGTTACTACATGAATTTCCATAAAAGAAACGAGCAGACTGAACAGATGTCCGAGATGCAATGCTCAGAGATGAGCATTACAAACGTTACAATGTTTTCAGCTGGTTCAATTAAAAGTGGCAAAGCATAGCCCTTTATGCACTGCGTAGAGAGCACGTAAAGGCATTTGACTCGTTTTTAACGATTCTGGTATTGCGTTTCCCGTATATAAGTCGTACCGACACTTTGGCAACAATGTCAAAACTGTAGCAAAACAGAATCAATCTCATCTTTTGTAAACTCTTCATTTCCTTTGTGTTCAATTCCTTAAGTTATACGCTTGTTCCGCGTGAAGTGTGTTTCACATTTCCCACATTGTGAGCGTTCAGTGAACGCCTCGCCAGTGTAGCGAATGTGCTCCAAGTCGTTGTTTTGCGGTCTTTTGGCATAAACGCAACCACAAACTTGGTGAAACACAGACAAACTTTGGGTATTTATGGTAAAATGAACTCGGGCTGTCATTTATAAGTGGATCGGATCACTGGAAATGTAAAGTAAAAACGTACAAGTTAAACGTCCGATAAAGGTGTCTCTGCACTCATCGCTAACACACTAGCACCATCTTAAGGCGAACAAGGGAAATGCATTCATAATGTCAACTGCTACAATAATTATGATTAATTTAAAGAGTTTAAGAGCGTTCTCGCATATGTATTTGTTGCCATTTTTGATGCATTTAATTTAAAGGGTTTCGGAGCATTTCTGGGAGCTTTTACATGTAAAAAGCGGCTTTTCGAAAGTCAAAGTTCCCTATGGCGGCCAACTTGCAGTTGGGCTTGACCCCGTCGAGGAAGATTTTTTTCTTTTTCTTCCCTGCCTCTTTTTCTCCGTCCCATCATCCATTTTTCAGGATGATTTTATGGGGTCCGAGCCCCAAAGCGAGCATCAAGCGTTGGGAAGCGCAAGCGATCGGGAGCAGTCCGAGTGGAGAAAGAACCTTTAATTACACCCAATTGACATTTTCAACATTTGGAGAGGAAGAAAAAGTGAGACACTCTGTGTCTGGAGCCCCGAGGGAACCGCCCCTCCCGCCGCCGCCCACCGGCTTGGACTTGAAGCCCACGAGATTTGTGTATCGACTTGCCTCCTCCATCCGTCCGTTCCATTCATTTTTCACCGTGGTTTTTTTTTTTTTTTTTTGCGTTCTGCCGCCAAGCCAGGCCCCCGCGCGTCCATCTGTCCCCGCCTTGCTGTTGTTGTTTTTCACCTGCTGCCGGCAGCCTCGGAGCCACAGAAGACGCTCTTGTATCAATTACTCACACCTGACAACCTCGGGATAAAAGCGTTGCTAACTTTTTTTTTTTTGTTGTTTTGTCGTTGCAGACGCCCCATCTGTACAGCTGGCGAGCGCTCTATTTACTCACGCAAACAGGAGCGTGTAACTAGCCTCATTAGCGTAGCTCGCTATTGAAGAAGGGTTAACTTTAGCATTTTGGCTAACAACATTTTAGGATGCTGTAGCAGAAAGCGGGCCTCTTGACTTTACCTCATTCAACTTGTTGATTTGCAGTTTTCATTTTGTAAACTTCAGTATGGCTGAGAAGTAGCAAATATAAATATGTTGCTGAATAAAAAGGGCACTTAAATCTGGCTTAAAAGATTGTTTCCCGCAAACATTTGCATTGGGGCGCTTGGAAAATTTCCAAAAAGGTGTCCCTAACTTCGAAAAGTTTTTCATTGAAGAGTCATGAATACATTCCCAATTTAACATCAAATAAAGTAAGGACAAATTTACATTTTTTTCAATTAATAACCCAAATTATTTCACGGACCCCCTGCAGTCATGCCACGGACCGCAGGGGGCCCGCGCTCCCCACTTTGAGAACCTCTGCTTTTAACAATATACAAACTAAAGTCACTTCAATTCATATTTTCACCCAGTGGGTCAAATTCTTCTACTGTTTGCTTTCCAGCAGGCTACTCGCTGCTGCCCCTTGCAGTTCCAATTGAGTATCACAGGTGGATTTTTCCCTTTTGCAAGGATAGGACCCAATGAAATGTTATCAAACACTTGATCCTATATTTTCTGCCTTGTTTGGGAACAAGAAGATGAACCAATATTTGACGTCCTCCAAACGCATGCGCCTTTTCCGGTGTTTACGTTCTATCCCCGCGTCTGAGGTGCTAATTTGTGTGCTTGATGCATGTACTCGCAAGATGCTTGCAGGCCCGCCTCCACCTGGGCTTGTTTTGGCGTCCTGTCAAAAAACAACAACAACAAGACGGCCATGCATGTTTAATTAGGACGGGACACCGGGGCTCCTCCGAGAGGCGTGGCCCCGCCCTCCTCGTCCTCCTCTTTTCTCACCACCCTAAGATTATTTCTGCCTTTTTCAAGTACGGGAGGAAAGAAAATGTATGAATATTTAAAGGCCTCACAGCCTTTGCCTCATATACCCAAGAACAACTCATCTATAGGGAAATACTTGATTGTAAAATATGTTCAGCGGTCACAAACGTCACACTCACTTTTGCGTGTAGTTTGAAGTAGTGTTCAACCGTAGCGTGCGTGCATTTCAAATTAGCTTTAAATACGCATCTGAATAAAGACAAATCCAATTTAATGAATCAATCAATAAAATTAACCTTTTGCTTTTAAGGTTGCCCTCTGCAGAGTAATATTTGATATGTCAAATTTTCCGTACTATAAGGCAAGCCTTCAATTTTCTAAAAAGCTGACAGTGCGTCTTATAATCCAGTGCGCCTTTACAGCGAATAAGATGTGGTTTTTATTTTTCCAATGCCAGCCACTACTGTAGCTTCTATTCTATGCGCCTTATAAGGTGAGGCGCTCTATATATGAAAAAAACTTTAAAATATGCCATTCATTGAAGGTATGCCTTAAAAACATTACGCAGAAAATACAGTATTTGAAAAATCAAAAGTAATTTCAATCATTTGTAAAAATAAGTGAATGTAATTAGATTTTTCAATAAACAAATGAGCTGAATAAAAATGCAATCACAACTTATTTTTCTCTCTTCGTTTTTCTTTCTTTAGCGCAAACCGCACTTTTTTTTAAATTCAAGTTGGGACTCCTTTCAACACTTCATTTTGCCGTCTGGACGCTCGTTGCCGCGACGACACTTGTTAAATAATCGGCCACCGTAATGACGATGATGCAATACTAGGAAATGGTTTGTTCGTCTCCTCCCGGCAGCTATCGTTTCCTCCGCTAGTTTGACCCGTAAAAGCGGGCCTCTAATTAAGCCGCATGCTTTCCTCATTGGACAAGGTGCGGGAACGATATATGAGGGAAGTAGAATAGGATGAAGAGGAATAAGGAATAAAAAACATGGAGAAAAGGGAGTTGAGGAGGGAAGAAAGAAAAGCAAAAAAAAGTAGGAGGAAAGAAAAAAGCAGGAAGAAAAACAGACAGGAAGAAAGATTAAAAACGAAAAAAGATTACAAAAATAGAAAGAAAACAAGAAACAAAATCAAAGAAAAATAAAAAAAGATTAAGAAAAAGAAACCAAGAAACATAAATGAACGAAGGAAAACAAACAAAAAACAGACAGAAAAAGAAAAAAACAAAAATAGGAAGTAAAAGATTGAAAAAGACAAAGAAAAAGAGACAAAGAACAAAAAAGAGACAAAGAAAATTAGAAAGAAGCAAAGATAGGAAGAAAAATAATGAAAGAAAGAAGAAATTGAGAAAAGAAAAAGAAAGGAAGAAACCAAGAAAGGATTAGAAAGAAAGAAAGAAAGATATAAAGAAAGAAGGACGGTATTGGACAGAAGCACGTTTGTGCTGCGGCTTCATTAGCTAATTGTTGATATGAAGGCATGGCGATGACATCATCAAGGCTTTGATTTTGGAGGCAGCGACCCAACCTTTTCGGTTGTTTAGCGAGCTAGAGACGCCGCAATCAAAGACGGGTTAATTGCAGGTCCAACTTTTAAGTGGAGAAGATGAAACGTGCGAGTTGAAAGCCTGTCATGTTTGTACTTTTACGCTTACGCTTTTATCACCGGCAACAAGTTCAGAGCCCTCTCCCAAATTATATTTCAAATTTGTTTGGTTTTCATCTTTAGGGTCCACAGTGTTGCGGCTTGCATATTAGCTAGCAAAATGGCCGCAATCACTTTAGCGTGCTAGCATAACTTTAGTACACACTCTATTCTTTAATCATATGAATTTCATAATTAATTGAATTACCTTAAAAGGATATGGAAAAATGATGTTAGCATTAGTTTGACCGGTGCCAAATGTTATCACTTTCGTTTGCACGATATCTCGTTCTGGTGAAATTTCAAATCGGTTTGAAAAGCAGTTTTGGTTATAAGATGAACGTTCCACGCGGGGACATTTATTTCAATCAAAAGAGCTCCGTTACCTTTATTAACGTCAGGCGCTAATCAGGCCGCTCGCGCGTGACGCTAGGTGTTAAGACGCCTTCATTTGCATAACGTCTCATTGCGATGACAAGCGGCGGTTAGCTCGCCGGCGTCGACGACGTCGCAGGAGATGAAAGCAACACGTACGTTCCGGCAAAGTTGAAATGGGACACGCCGGACATTTGACGCCGCCGCGCATCAAAAACGCTCGTCCCGCTCGGGCCACGCTTGGATCACATGACGCCTTGTCGCCTTATTATTCAATTTGAGAGCTGCCAGGCGGGACAAACGCGGCGACAAGCTCCTCTGGGAGCGGACGCCGCCGTGTTTTGTCGTCAATTTGCTCGCGTAATCAAAGATCTTCGACGTCTTTAATGTGTCACTTAAGGACCACGACTGAGCGCCGTTCGCTCGAGAACAAGCCAATCAAATAAGACGACGGGACGCTAACTTCCATTTTAGCTAGTGAGGGTTTCAACCCTTCGATGTAATCCTAACCCGGCCACGAATCCCGGCCTTTACTTGAAAACCTTCTTTGCGTTCCAAACCGTTCTTCAAAAGCCTTAATTCGTCGCAAAACCCAGAATCCAACTTGAAAACATAATCAGGTCTTAAAAATCTGACTTTGACAACCAATCTTGTTTGAAATTCTGAATCTTCTTAGAGCCCTACTTGACATCTTGGGCTTTGAGGCCTAATTCTGTCTTGAAACTCAAATTCAGACTTAAAACCCTAACTTTAAAAACCACGCCTTCTCTGCCTCACTCGAAAACTTAACCTGGTCTTAAAAGCCAATTTTGAGACCCTAACCCTCGTTTCAAACATTCAAATCTCAACCTTGGTGCCTTCTTAGAGCCCCACTTGAAACTTTGTACTTTACGTGGGGGCTAAGCCTGTCAGAACCCAAATTCAGACTTCAAACCCGACTTTGAGACTTCAAACCTAAATCAGGATTGAAACTAACGTCTGCTAAAAAAAACCCTTGTTTGAAAACCTGACTTGAAACCCTGACTTGGTCTTAAAACCCAACTTTGACAGCCAGCCCTTGTTTGAAAGCCTAAACTTGGCACTGAGACTCTCAATCTTCTTGAGCTATCTTGAGTTTTAATTGAGGGCTAACAGCTAGCGTCTACAAACCCGAATTCAGACTTAAAACCCTAACTTTAAAAACCACAGCCTTCTCAACCTCACTTAAAGCCTTAATCTGGTTTTAAAACCCAACTGACACCCTAAACTTTGTTCCAAACATTAAAATCCCAACCCTTGTGTTTGAAACACTAAATCTTCTTAGAACCTCACTTGAAACCTCGAACTTGAAGGGCTCAGCCTTTCAAAATGCACATTTGAACTTCAAACCCTACTCAGGATTGAAACGATCTTTGTTTAAAACATGAAAACCTGACTTTATACCTTGACTTGGTATTAAAACCCAAACTATCGTTTGAAACATTAATTTCAAACCCTATCTTTGGTGTAACGGTTTTGAAACCCACCTGAAAGCCCTGACAAAAGATTTACTTTGAAACCCTAATCCTTGCTTAAAACCTTAAAAACTTTCAGACCCTCGTTTGAAACCGTAGGTCTAAAATCTTTGAAAGCCCAACCCTGGTTCGAAACATGAAATACCAACGCTAACTTCACTGAAACGCTAATCCTCGGTCCAGGGCCCGATTCTAGGCGTAGCCGCCTCTGGCCCAAATCTCGACGCCGACCCAAATGAGGCTAAGTGTTATAGAAAATGGAAATGCGATTAGCTTCCGGGGGGGTTGCATATTTGTCACCATATGGTTTGCCCCGGCTCGCTAACGAGGCTGCTTCCTTTTCTTTGGATTAGGATCCAAAACGCTCGTTTGCCAAGCGCTAAACGAAGCCCGGGCCGGGCGCAGTAGCAAGAAGAGGGGGAAAAAAAAAAAAAAAAAGCGCCGGCTGTAAATGATTCATACAAGTGTGAATTTTGTCGGTCTTTGACGCCGTCACGCCGTGGGAAACAAATAGCAGTTTATGCTGAGGATGAAATATTCAAATGAGGCGTGTAAAATAAATAAGTAGAAGGAACCGTATACATATTTACACGAGACGTTTTCCATGTGCGATATCGGGAGATAAACCCGCGCGCAGACGTGAGGAAAAAAAAAAGATGTACAATGAGGCAAAAAGTGCTCTGGGATATTTAGCGCCAATAATTTATGAGCAGCGATAAATCATTTATTTAGCGCCGGCTTCAAGTATTTATCCGGCGTCGGCCATTAGAGGAGGCCGGTTAAAGCCTCGCTCCAGATATTAGCATATCTTCATTCGTGTTTGTGAGCTTTTGGCGAGGGGACGCCTCTGCTTTTAAGGCAGCCGACCGCCGCTCGCCATGCGTATCCCAAATAAAACTCAAACAGCTTGTTTTGCAGCGATAATATCTCATTTGTTTATATATTTCACCGCTGCGGCCTAGAATGGGGTCGATGATCGAAAATTGAGTACCGTATTTTCCGCACTCTAAGGCGCACTAATTTCAAAGAATGGCCTATTTTAAAACTGTTTTCATATATGGAGCGCACCGTATTATAAGGCGCATGGAATAGAAGCCACAGTAGTTGCTGGGGTTGCGTTATGCAGCCACTAGATCACAGGTGTCAAACTCAAGGCCCGGGACCAGATCCGGCCCGCCACATCATACGTGACTTGCGAAACGCTGATTTAAGTTTCAGGCAAAAATACCAAACTTGCAAGTTGTCTTCCACTTTTAAAAGTTTTTTGGGGGAGAAAAAAAAAAACTAACATTTTTGGTTCCCAATATCTGTTTTGAACAGTTTTTACTGACCTCTGATTTAGAGAGATCGACCAACTGCGATGTCATTTTCAGGCGACAGACAGGAACAAAATGGCGGGCCATTGAAGGGAACAATAAACATGAATTTTCGGCTGAATTCATATCCTATGACCGCAATATAAAACAGAATGCCACGTTTACCTCGTGTTTCTAAAATCGACTTATTGTTACAGTCACAGTTTCACGCTAATTGACACAAGCTCATGTCCGATTATCGTCTCCCGCGTCCTCGATTGAGAAAATTATTTCGGAAACATCAGTCATTTTTTTCGGGGTAACGAGAGAAGCTTCTCGCCAGTAAAAAGCCGGCGGGCTGCGGCGGCATCCACGTCACGCGAGCGCGTTTAAAACATTTAACCCACTTCTCTCCGCCGCCAAACGTCTGGTTTTTTTGAAGCCGCTTCATAACTGCAGGCTGTGCTTTGTAGCCTTTTTAACGCGCTGCCCCCCCCCCCCCCCCCCCCCCCGCGGGCCCCCCCCGCCACCACTCCCAGCACTCTCGTTAGCGTTACGCTAGGTGTTAGCGCTCCGCCACAGAAGCAGGCAGCAGCCGTAATAATAAATCCTGCAGGTAGCCTGTGGGTATCTTTCACATTAATCGTCTGCCTGCCGTGTCTTATGTGCACTTTTGAAACATTAACAAGACCTTTGAGAGCGGGCCGGAGAGCGGGGGGGGGGAGGGGGGGCCTGCGGGGCGCTCGCGAGCTCAGGACCGGGCTCGGTGCGCTTTAATGTTTTATTGAAGAGAAACAAATTATTTTGGCCTTCGCTGTTTGGCTTCAGATACGGAGAAGGTGGAGATGCACGTCTTTGCGAAACGTTAGCTGAGCGCTAACTTCAACTGGGTGTACAGTCTTGAGCCGCCATCTTGGAAAAAACGCATGAAAGCTTTGTAGTGATGAAGGACTTCTGGATGTTCAGATTTCTTTGAGGGTCTATTCCAGAGTTTTTTAAAATGGGCTACCCTGCACGTTTTTGATTCATTCATTGAACATATTAGCACGAATTTTATTGAAAGCAGGACAACTTAAAGAAAGGATCAATATATATTCAATAATAAAAAGTGTTGCGTCACCTCGACTTGCGAAATGAAAACATTATGGGTCAGAAATGTTTGGAGTCCCAAAAATCGCACGGTAAAAATTAAGTCTGAGGTTCGAACTGCATTTACAAGACGTGAGCAAAAACCAACAACAGATATTGACGAATGTCAGTAAAATTTCTTAAAATATAATGAACTTACACCAGTCATCATCATCTTCATATCACAACCACTGCTAAAAGTCTATTTTGGTGGAAAAGTCTGCTTTTTACTTTCAATGTTTGTTCATTTTCAATGTTCTGTTTTGTTCCTCTTCTCGAGCTTCTGGATCGTTTTGTTTTCGTCTTTATTTTCGGGGGGGGGATTCCTGAATCTTTGCGAGGACAAACCTGTCCACAGTACAATTTTTCAGCGAAATAAATACAAATGGTTTGAAAAATTGGTTTGAAAAATGTGAGAGACTGTCAACCAACACAAAACACAAATGTTGTTTTGTCTTTTGGTAAGTTATCAAAAAAAAAAACTTTGGCTAATGAACCTCGTGCCGCTTCATCAACTATTCTTCCTGCTCCCGATGACTTTTCCTTCATTAAGCAAGCGTCATGTTCAGCGATCCTGCTCATGTAACGCGGCGAGCGGATGCTAATGACACTAAATCATGTGTAAGGCGCTCACGCTGATGAAGGCGGCGCTAACAGGAAGCGACGCCAAAGACAAACGGCGCGTTAGCTAGCGAGGCCCGCGCTCGCCGTCCTCACGAGCGCTCCTCAATTTATGCATGATTAGCGGCGCTAATGCTAATTCCATTAATGTAACAAGTCCCCCTGCCTTCAGTTGTTGCCTAATGTGCGAACGACACATTAGCGAGAAGCGCCAGCGATTCCTTCAGGACGCGGAGGTAACAGAGCGTGACTGGTCGCATCCGATGATTTTGGACGCGGCGCGTCCTGCAAATGTTTGTCAATATTAACGTTTGGCCTGAAGTCAACGCTAACAATGAGGGAGTTCTATGCATTATCTATTCAGATAATACTTTCCACAGATCATCTTATTCTTAATTTCTTAAGATACATTTTTCAGTATTTTTCACACTATAAGGCGCACCTAAAGGACTTCATTACTCTCAAAAGCTGACGGTGCGCCTTATAATCCGATGCGCCTTATACAGTTCTTTTTGGGGGGATTGCCATGTAAATTCTTCAATTTTTCCCTCTGCATTTCCGTTAAAAATGTATTTATTATCATTGTTTGAAATTTGGATAGGCTATATATGCTCCAATTATATGTCGGCGGTTTTGTAAAAGAAAGTGCGGTTTTATAAAATAAATGCAGAAACTGTTTTTAAATCAACAAAAAAACAACTTCAAATATTTGGTTGCAATCAGATAAAAAAAAAAAAGTTTAATATAATATAATTGAATCATACTTTCCAAAAATCATCTTTCTTTATCCATTTCTGATTGAAAATTTTGACTGACTTATCTGATTGTTTTGTTGGAATTCCCTTTAACTCCATCTAGTGGATGCATGGTGCAAGGCCAGCCACTACTGTAGCTTCTATTCTATGCGCCTTATAATGCGGTGCGCCCTATTTATGAAATTGTTTTTAAAATTGGCCATTCATTGAAGGTGCGTCTTATAATCCGGTGCGCCTTATAGTGTGAAAAATAGTCCCTCGCATCAGTAAGTTGATAGTTTTTGTTTATGTACTGCATACAATGTACCCAAAATAAGTTCAGATATTTGTCTCTCAGAGAAAGACAATGTATTCTGGATGTCTCCCGCTTAAAACCGTTTTGGCCGAGACATTTGGACATTACGTCGTCCTCGTCATCATCATGGCGGAGGATCCTTATTATATATTTTTATTCTGCGGCACGAAGCAGAGATGAAAGCAAGCGCTTGTCACATTTATAAAATGTCTCGTGACTGAAGCCGCCGTTCGCTTTGTCGTTTTTGCGGCAGACGGAAACGTGTCAATAGCGGCGCCGTGTACGGGATAAACTGTCACCAATTCTTCCCGCCGCTCGGGGAGGATGACTTGTCACGTCGCGTTAGCACAAACACGCAAAATTTACGTCACATTTTCTGTTTTTTAAAGAGTGTGTGTGGCTTTTGCTTTGCTCCTTTTTTCCCCCCCTATCGGAGACAATTTAGCTCACAAACGTCTAAAACCAGCAAAATGAAGCATGACGTGTAGCAAATGGTGTCGGAAAATGTTAGCGTCACTATCGTTTTCCTTCGAGAAAGTTTTAAACGGGAAATACAATGAGAATTGTTCGAGTGGCTATGGCGTTTTTGTTTTTTTTTCCTTTTAAAGTTATTTTTTTTCATCCCTTTGAAGTGTTTGATGAGTCCTGCCATTTCAACAGGTCAGACAAAAATTTCTCTTTCAGTCAATGATTTTAATAGACGTAACAAGCCCAAAAACTATCGAATGAAGGTTTGATTTAATAAAAAGAAATCATGTACAAAATGTTCGATCAGCAATAATGTACTGTGGTGCCTCCACTGATGAATGCATTTTGCTGCCAAAAATTTAGCTTAAGAAACGCCTTGGTGGAAAAATATCTCTCGTAATGAGATAAAATTCAAGATACAGAAGGCGACATTTTTGGCATATAAAATGAACGCCAGACACCAGTGCTCGCACCAACATGACCGTAATGTAGTAAGTTATCACAACCCGTCATGCCTACCGTATTTGTTACATTGTTAGCACGTTGTCAACACTTTAGCAAAGACATCACACAAGAAGCACTTTGCATGACCCCAAACTAAACTTAGGTAAACTTAAGTAAACTTAAATGCTCAAAAAAAATCTCCAAAATAATTATGATTACGCCTAAAATTGTCCAAATTAAATGTCCTAAAAACATGTCTCGCTCTGCACTCTTCACCAACACATTAGCACCATCTCAAGGCAAACAAGTGAACTGCATTCAAATTGTCAACTTCTTCAATGCATTTGATTATGGCGTTAGTTTTTTTATTATTCTTTACATGATATGTTTTGATTATTATGCACAATGCAATATAATTCTATCATGTATTTGTTACCGTTTTTGAAGCATTTATATAATGATATTCATTTAAAGGGTTTAGGAGTATTTTTAAGTAGTATTTCTTAAGTACCAATATACTGTATATTGATTTTATATTCAATTGAAGGTAAACTTAGCATTCATCCGGAAATAGCCATTCATACGTATGTCTTGTAAATCGCCCATTCAGATTTTTGCTATTTTCATTTAGCTCATTTTCGAATGGTCAACTTTTTTCTGATGAATACATCTATTTAATCAATTTAATTTATTGAGCAGTCCTCAATAAAAACATGCATATTTCAAAACACTCAAAAGAAAATCTAATGCTGTTAGCTAAAAACGCTAACATGACGCTAATGCCAGGAGGCCTCGTTACTAGCCATGAGTTCCTTCTTTGTTGTCATGTTGACGGCGGCAAACGCGGGACCAATCATTCCAACGCGTACAAACATAAAATAAACATTGAGGTAAATATGATATAATAATAATATGTATTTATAATATAAATGAGGTAAATATCCACGGGTGAGCGATATTTAATTGGCATTTGGGTGTTGGGGAGTTGGCGGGCCTCGAAAAATTAAAGCAAAACTCTTTGATGTGCCGCATGATTTTTGAGCGGCGTGCATTTGAATATTTAAAAGTCGACGCGCGCGGCGCCTTTTTTGATGTGCCAGATGATTAGTGAGAGGGTTTGTTCGGAAAACTCACGCTAAATGGACGTGGGAGAGTCAACCCGCTTTAATTGCGAGGAGGCGTCGCAACTAAATTTCACTTTTTTTTTTTAAGCCGTACCGTAAACAGATGATTCGAAATTCTCATTTCTTTCCTCCGCTTTTATGTCTTAATGAGACGAGACGACAGACGCTTCAAAGGCACGTCGGAAGGAGAACGACGTGCGGCGAGGAAGGGAGAGGCGGGAGAAAGGGCGGCGACGCTCCCGCGCTTGATCACAATCGCTTCTTTGTCGCTAAAAAAGAAAAAGCGGCAAGGCGGCGGACATTTTGTGACGGCGTTGGCATCATTGCTGCCAACTGCGCCCGCGACCCCGTTTGGCGATGATAAGATGACTGATTGACAAGTCAACCCTTGATAATTGTAGCTAAAATGCTAGCGTTATACAACAAAGGGACAAAATAATACACTGTCGTATGCTGTCATCCACGTTAGCGTGAATAGCGCCAAAAATTTCAACCGACACGCCATTGTCTACTCTACTTTTGTCTTATTCTGAAAACGCTGTCATCGTTTTACAGTAGTGACAAAAAAAAAAGCGGGTAGCTTGACTTGTTAGCTTAGCCGCTAAGCTAGCTAATGTCTGGTGTGTTAAAAGAACATGAAAATACGTCCCTGGAAAAAAAATACCATGAATTAACGAAAAACAACGGCTACCGCACGGTCACAAGTGGTTTGATCAACAAATAAACAAATGTTGGCCTTATTATCATAAATGACAACATTCTTACCAAAAAAAAAAAAACGCTGGTGGGCTAGATTTCACAAAGAGACAGAACGTCCTTTCTCATTACAAAATGTAATATCAACAGCGGCCAGAGGAGGCGCCAAAAAACAAAGATCAAGCCAAAGCACAAATGAATGAACCATTAAAGGATAAATTAAATCAGTTCCAAAACATTATTTTGCGTGCGGCCCGGTACCAGTTGATCCACGGCCCGGCGTTTGGGGACGTCCATCTTACAGTAAAAATAATGTTAAAAAAAAAAAACCTGCGGTGCGTGATTGACAGGCAAGCCCAGTGAAGCGAAATGTGAGCGCCTTGCGTCTCCTCCACCGCTAACGTCCAAATTTGTCCGGCTGATGGGCTCTCAGACCAAACTGATCAATGATTTCTTTTTTTTTTCTTTTTTTACGGGCGATGTGGCGAAAGCCCCCAAAGAGGCTTGGCTATTGACATCTGAGGCGGGCGGCGGAGGATCGATGGCGACCGCTCAAGACATCTGACTGAGCACCAGATGTCAACATCGTTGATTGATTGATTGGTTGATTGATTGGTCGCCGGCTGCGTAAATATACTCTCTGGGCACTTCATTAGGTACGCTCGACAACGAGTCAATATCAGAAGATCTGCGCCCACAGTCGGTGGCGAACCCCGAGAGGCTAACAGCTTCTGACGCATTTTTAGCATTTTCCTTAGGATTCCGGTTGTCGGCACGTTAGCAGTTTGTCCGATATCGTTACAGGAAGGAACGTGGTTTTTGTTTTGATTCGGGTTGCGGCCCGCATGTTAGCATTCCATGTTAGCATGGTTGCAATTTATCCAATACTATAGCCTTTTTTAATTAGTCACCTAGTCAAACTAGATTTTAATTAGTCCAAAACGTATTTGTAAAAATTCCCAGAAAAATCTGATGTGAAATTTTCTAAAACATACAGTTTTTATGTCCATTTCCATTGCAAACTATTAAAAAAATTTTTAATCTGTCACCAGTAAACAAGCTTTTAAAAATCCTTTTGTGTGAAGCAGACCTTGTTAAGTAGCGTAACAAACGTTCGCAATTGCTCCATTGTCGTTTGGCTAGGCTTTCACTTTATATTGCACAGTAGTTGCATGTTTGTGCTAATAAGTGATTTCGCTGACCTACTTTGGTCATTATTTAGCAATAGCATTCTCAACACATGCCCAGTGACTCTGTTGCAGCTCTTGTTGCTTTTATTTTTTTTCCGGCGCCTCGTTTAGGCAGCAAACGAGCCCTAATTAAAGGCTGGCCGGGTGGCCGCACGGGCAGCGCGTGACGGGTCTGGCGCGCCGTTAACGTGTGGCGCTAATCAGAGTGACGCTTTGCTAAATAAAGCATGAAAAAAGCTTTCGCCGTCGCTGCCGTGATTCATCAACACATCACCCGTTTCCCTCCTAAAACTCTTGGACTTTAAATAATCTAGCGGCGGTGCTAGCGTTAGCACCGTCGCTAGATTATTTAAAGTCAAAGAGTTTTACCTCTTAAGAGGAAAATAAAAGCTCCGCTGATGGATTTTGAAAAAGATGAGAGCTGCCAGCAAGTATCAGCACATGCTCCACGTCTCCACTGTCAGCAGGACTCAGACATGCTCCACTGATATCCTTAGTGCTGCCTCTTGCTACGTCCTGGCATAACAACTCTTAGCGTGCTAGCTACTGGGCGCATTAGCGTTCCATAACTCCAGACCACAGCGCAGGATGTGTCAAGGCATTTTCTCAATCGAGTTAGCGTAGCAGCTGTTCAGCATATGCTTCTCAATGCAAATAGTAAACAACTGATGGCCGCGGAAGTTAGCAAGTTGCTTTTCAAATAGGTAGCCTACAGTGATGTTCTGATGGATCCGCTCAGGTTGCCATCTGTGGCAACTGTTAGCATGGTGGCGCATTGTCAATAAAATAGTACCCGGCTCGCATGTTATTAAGTCTCGTTTGAGATAAAGGTAGCGTCATGAATACCAGGTGAAAAGTATGGACGCCGTCTGGATCGTTCTTGGCTTAAGTTACTATCTTAGCGACTGTTAGCATGTTAGCACTTTGACAAAGCTCATGCGAAACGCAGATACATGACTTCGTGTAAAACCATAATTGTGCTTTTGCACTTGTGGATTTACGTGTTAGCATATCATCTATTAGCATGTTGGTATTTTATTCAGTCTTTTGAGAAAATTTAGATGAAAGCTCATTATCAGTCTGTCTAGATGTAGAATTTTGATCAATCTGACAGCATTTTTGGCAATCATGTTGCTGTCTTGCTACATATTACCATACCATCTATAAGCATTTTGTTATCGTGCTAGCTTGAGTGCAGTAAAAACGTTTTTTTTTTCCCCCCTATAAGCATTTTGTTATCGTGCTAGCTTGAGTGCGGTCAAAACGTTTTTTTTCCCCCCCTAACTCAGCATGTGAATAAAAGCATCGATTGATTGGACAGTTGCCTCGTGTTTTCCTGGCTTGCAATGATGGTCATGAACAAGCTCACGGGAAGTGGCAGGTGGTCCATATTTCACCTTTTGGAGGGGGACAGCGGCAGGACTGAAAAAGTGACATGCGCAAAGGTGGCAGCTTTTCACACGTGCCAATAAATGGCGTTGAAAGGCGTCCCGACTTGTTTGGTGGCGGTTGAGCAACACCCAGGCCAACAAGGTGCGATCGTACACACAATTAGCTCATGGCGCCCCTTCCCAAAAAAAAAAGAAAAAAAATGGACCCGGGGCCTCTTCGCAAGCCGAGGCGCATCTAAACACTGCCTCTTACCAGGAAGTGTGAGTTGGCCGCGTCACGCCTGTTTTGACACTTCTGACACACAATTACCGAGCAGCGTGTCCACACAAGCTAGCCTCCAGATAGATATCGAATCCTAGCATGCTAGCACTTTGGACAAACCTCCACAGTGAAAATAACAAGCAGACCCCTAATATTAATCGCACTAATAGTAGTAATTTATTAATTTGAGTAATAATAGCAGTAGGTGTACACATACATAGCACAAATAATTGTAGTAATTTAACTTGTAATAATTAAAATAGAAGTACTGAATTTCTCCGAGTACAAGTCGACCTCTCTTATAAGTGGACCCCCAGTTTACTTCATTTTTCGTGCGTTTTACAAAAATGTGATTAGAAGCGTAGCCCAGCCCCGACCAGCCCGCTCAAGCTCAACCACAGACCGATCCTGCAGAATGTCTTGACACACAAAATGCTTCGCCACACATGTACTAATCATACACACACAGAAAAGGACAAGTACAATGGGTTCTGGCCGTGTTTTTTCCTTTCTAGGGCGGGAACCTTTATGTAATTAGAGATTTCTAATCAAATACAAAGAGAGGCTTCAAAGCGGCTGCTTTAGAGGGCAGTAGAATTGTACTTGTGCTGTCCGCCTCCGTTCTCCTCATGCATGAGCTGAAAACAAATGCCTTTTCTCCTTTTTAGTTTACAAATGTCTAACAAGTGAACCTGACACACGGGTAGTCATCTTTCTACAAGTCCACGACCCTAATATGGGGGTTGAAAAAGAAAAAAAAATACGACTTGTACTCTGAGAAATATGGTATATATAATAATTTTAAGCCTTGTAAATGACATATTCAAACTAATGTTATTCAAGAAGAAAAAAAATGGTCTGAGTTATAAGTGGACCCCCCAAATATGAGGATTGTAATCTGAGAAATAAGGTAATAGTGTATAACTATTGACATAGAAGCACAAGCGCAAATTGTGCAATAGAAGTAGTTGTGTATTAGTAGTGGAGTAGTAGTATAAGTAGTGTCTTAGTAGTAGTCTTGCAGCTTGGCTGTGTCAAGTATTACATTAGTCGCAAACAAACACACACACATACAGGATATACTGTATACGCATACACACACACCCAGGCAGTAAGTCAACTTGTCAACTATAGGGAGGCCATCTTGCGCGCGCGTGTGTGGCGAGGTGTGCTGACAGGAAGGAAGCCGGGCTGGAGGAAGTGACTCTCGGTGTGAGGGAGTCGAAAAGTGTGCATCCAAGTCCTCATTAGCCAGTCTACACACTTGACACACACACACACACACAGCAGTGTGTTTTTACCGACGTCACCACACGTCTGTCACCAGACGTTTGTCACGCCGCTCCCGGCCTCCGGTGTCACTTTTCGGGAAGCATTCAGACGGCGGCAGGCAGGGTGGAGCTTAATTACCCGCTTCTCGCCAACACAAACCCTCGCGTGCCCCCCAACCGCCAACAATCTTCCGCTCGTCTCCTGTCCCCACACACACACACACAAAAACAAGCGTGCTGGACAGGTGCGTTGCTATATTTTCAAACATTGGAAACACCAACTTTTTGCCACTAGCGGTTAAAAGGTGAACTGATGATGTCACCATGATGTCATGTCGTTGCCAGGAAGATTTCTAGTACTGTTGGTTTTCCTTTTTCATTTACTCACATTTACAAGTTTGAAAGATCAAACCTGAGGTGGGCACTTTTTTGTCGCCACTGTCGCCGACGGACAACCCGTTTTGCTGACGGACTTGATTATGTTGGGACTACAGTGAACGGTTGTAGTAGAAGTACACTAGAAGCAGAAGTGCGGTAGTAACGGTAATTTTTGTATAGCGTAGTGTTGCTGTTTTAGGGACTGTCCAAGTAATTCGACTATTAGCAATATTTTATGAGTACAGTAGTACAAGTAGTGGTGGGCTGGCCACTGAGTGTAGGAAGTAGTCGAGTAAGCGGTAGTACTCATTGCGATAGTAGTAACGGTGAGGACTTGTAGGACTAGTATCTGGTAGGCACTTGTAGGACTAGTATCTCGCGCACATACACAATCTGAAATCTTCAGTTTCAAAGAGCGCCGTGCCTTTGTTGAGGTATTCACAAGGTTGAAAATATCGCAAAGGGCCGGAGTGTCCGCAGCTCCGCCTGCCGCGCGTCCTCAAAGAAGAAGAAGAAGAAGAAGAAGAAGAAGAAGATGGAGGACAGAGGCGGACGGTGGCTTTGAGGCCGAGAGCGGCCGGTCCGTTTTTTTCTTCTGGTCTTTCCGTGTGATCCTCTTGATTTTAATGAGGCCACGAGGACCCCCTGTGATGTGGCGGGGCGCGAAGGAGGGGGGTTCGAACAGCCGTGACCCCGTCCCACCCCGCCGACTAACAACCCCCAGCGTTCCGTGGCATCGGCACCAGCAGCATCCTCATCCTCGTCGTCATCCTCCTCATCATCATCGGGCCTCTGGGGCCTCGCGGGCCCGCTGCCTGCCTCTAATGTTTTATTAAGCAGCTTGACTGCTTCACACACTTCTGAGGAGATGCAGCAGCCTGTCAATCACGCCGCTGGCTAAAGTGGACTGCCCCCCCCCCCCCTCCCGTGCACCCTCCTACCCACAACCGCCTGCCCCCACAATGGCACCCGCCTAGATGGTGATATGGACGGCCATGTTGGCGAAACACGCTTGCGAAACATGCTAATTACTCATGTCCAATGTCAAAAACAAATGCGGACTTTTATGAAATTTCAAGGCGGGATTTTGACCTTGAATGTTTGACGTCAATATTCGTCTTTGGCAGTGAATGAGTTAAGTGCATCAAAGAGCCCGAATTTTTTTTTTAAATATACAGTAAATATCAATCCTTTCCTAAACTAGAAACATTTACGACCGACAGTAAATTGATCTGGAACAGCGGTCCCCAAACTACGGCCTGCGGGCCGGATGACCAGAATGACCATAAAAAAGTCTGCAACTCTCCAGGTCGTCCAAGACTAGGGTCTTTTGGGGCCATGGCATTTGAGGGGCGCCCCTAACAATGGCAGCACCTCTTATGTCTCGTCCAAACACGCCTTTTCCATCTCCGAGCCCACTCAAAAGCGCCCTAAGTGGGCATAAAAGAGCGCCGCTCTCCCTGGGGCCCGCAGCATCGCCACGGTCATAAAGTTCACTCTGCGGACACATTAACAATTCCCACATGTGCTGCGCGCCCCCATATGCATGAATATCAAAACATATACCATTTTGTGACTTGTATTTGTTGATTGGCTAAAAGTAATCCTGAGTTTTTAATGTTCGATAATTCTGGTATTTCCTCTTACCGTGTATAGGACGCACTAACACTTTGGTAAACATTTAAAAACTATAGCAAAACTGAATAAATCTCATCTTTTGAAAACTCTTCATTCTGATGTTCATATCTAAGTTATAGATTTGTTGCAGGTTTAACTGTGTGTTAGATTTCCCACATTGTTAGTGATCATTGAACGCCTCGCCAGTGTAACCCAAAATTGCGCAGCCGTGTTTCACCAAGTTTATGATTGCGCGTTTATGTCGAAAGATCGCATTCAACAAAGGGGTCAATAGAATACATTATCGTGTCGTCTAACCGGATCGCTTTTAATCAAATCAGCTGGACACATTCTAACATGATCCTCTCGGTTTTAGTAACATTCACGCGTGTGAAAAAGGACGGACTCGGACGTCGGTTCAGTCTGCTCGCTTCTTTTATGGAAAATAACGCCGTGACAACCTCAGAAAACACAGGCTGCTTTTAGTCGCACTAGCTGCTAACAGCCAACTGACGTCCGCCCTCTCGCTCGTCCTGTAATTATTGTAACAATCAGTTTATGTGGCTGACCGATCAACCTTCCTCGAATGGTGTTGAGAATTGAAAAAAAATTCAAATCTTTAAATAAAAGGCGCAGCCATAGTGTTGGCCTACTTTTTTGGGAAAAAAAAGTGCATCTTATATTTGGGGAATTACGGTAAGTACTGCCAAGTGTCTTGTTGAGCTCCCTGACTTCAAGATGGCAACCACGGCTGATACAGAAGGTCACCCCCCCCCAAAAAAAAAAAACAACGGCATTAAAAGAAGTGCAGGCTTTACTGCCTTCTGTTAAGGTCGCCCTTACAAAAGATGCAACACGGGCAGAAATGGAATTCACGGGAAACTTTCCAAGATGAAATAAAAAGCCGCCGACAAAAGAGAGCATAAAAGCCGGTCTCGCATTTGCCAAGAAATTTTGGAATGACCTTTTAAAGGAAAATTCAGCGGACTGACAATAAAAGTTGAACTTTGGAAATGTGTGAGGCATTTGATGAAAATTTCCTAGCGCGATGGTCTGGGGCCGCTTTGCTCTGCAGGACCTGGACAACTTGTTTGCAGATTATTTTTTCCCCTAAATAAATAAAAGCACCAATTGGAGAACTTTGCGCAAACAATAAAGCCGACGGAGAATCTTTGGGATGAAAAATAAATACGCATGAAAAAGTCGAGTCGAAAAAAAGCAAACAAACATTTTCTGTCAAAGAGGTTGATAACGTCCCGCAGCTCTGATTTGACATCCTGTCGCATGAATGATTGAAGGCGCGGCGTATAAATATTACAAGTAAGAGCTCGACTATCCATCATTGGCTGAAATGATCATGAAACATTCAAAGCCTTTTAGAAAATTTACACACTCGTCTTTGAGGCTGTCAGCTCCTGCGAGCTTAAATAATAGCGGAAAGATGTTTAC
This sequence comes from Hippichthys cyanospilos, assembly GCF_059441005.1. Taxonomy (NCBI): domain Eukaryota; kingdom Metazoa; phylum Chordata; class Actinopteri; order Syngnathiformes; family Syngnathidae; genus Hippichthys; species Hippichthys cyanospilos. Next base: position 5,314,549 of record NC_142378.1, on the reverse strand, counting down.
GGGGGCGCGCTTCATTTATTTATTCGCCGTCTCCCCGGCGGGCGCGAGTTAAGGTGACTCGGAGGGAGGCGAGGTAAGGGGAGAAAAAAAAAATCAAAGTCGGACACTCGGTCAGAAAGATGCGCAAGGTCAATCAATGGCGGGAGCCGAGAGCCTAATGGATTGTGAAGACGCGCTGGAAAAAAAAAAAAAAGGTTATGAATTTTTAATCCTTCTTCATGCCAGACCTCCATTAATCAATGAGGACTTATTGGAGACGATCAATTATGCAAACTTAAAAACATTTAATGACACATAATGAAGACGCCCCTTGGGAAGATGGGGGGGGGGGGGGGGGGGCAGTCTGGCCCTAAGGGGTGGGCAATCGTGCAATTGTGTTGTGGTGGCCCAAGTGAACACAAATACAGATCGAGTATTGTACTACGTTATTATTAGAACATTATTATAGAACAGGGGTGTCAAAACTGATTTTTATCATGGGTCTCATTAGCCAATAGCGAATTTGTAAAAGTTGGAGACAACTTTGCTATTTTAGCCAGAAACTCGAAGGCATTTGGCGGGCCACGTGAAACAATGCGGCGGCCCGGATCTGGCCCCCGGGCCTTGAGTTTGACACCGGCGCTATAGGATGAATAAACCTCTTTCGTCGGTCACAAGTATAGAGCGCAACGTAATTAGCGGTGCTAAGTGGCACATGGTGTCTTATAGCGTGATTAGTTCCATTTGAAAGTGTTTCCTGTCGTGGCCCCTTCTTCCCCGCTTAAGTTAGTAAACATGCTCGCGTGCTCGCTAACGCTGAAATTTGATGTTAAATGGAGTTGAAGATATAATGGCGAGCTCATGGTACACAGTGGATGCCCTCGGGCCGCCCCCACCGCAAGCCCCCCGGGGGTGGGAATCTGAAAAAAAAAAAAAAATCACGGCTCTCTAAACAAGCCACAGATCGGGTCCCTCGCCGCCGCCTCGGCCGCACGCTTTTACGCCGTCTGCCGCCCTTTCCGACCATTCATCTTTAATGCATCGCTATGGCAACGCAATAACGCCGAAATCCCCAAAACTGGAGATTTCCAACTGTTGTGTGGAGACTGATCCAGTTTCCCCTAATTGCTTGGAAAATGATGATTTATTTAGCGCAAATAAAGTACCGTTGTTCATCTTGCTTTGCCCGTAACGTTTTGTGACAGGCGGGAATCATTACAAATCTACTAAGTTATTTATCCACCTGTTGTCTTTCATACAACAGCAAAGTGTTCTACTAACCGCATCCACATTATCAGTGTTTGAAATATTATATGAGCTATCCATCATCCATCCGTCCATTTTCTTCATCCAATATAGTGGAACTCAAAGAAAACCCGCACGGGCATGGGGAGAACACGCAAACTCCACAAAGGAAGGCCAGAGCCTCGGAACTATATCGCAGATGTGCTCACCACTTGGTGTGTTCCTAATTATATTACTAGTTATTATATCCTATAATTATTTATATTTAAACATTATATATACTATATATTATATATACACAATACATACTATTAAACATTATTAATAATTAATTTCTTGCTCAAAATTTTGGTATTTTCTATGTTAGCTAGCAAAAAAACAATACCTCATCTTTCTAACATATTTTCTTGCGTGCATATCCATAACTTAGTTGCGTGTGTTTCAGATTTCCTACATTGTGAGTGTTCAGTGAACGCCTTGCTAGTGTATTGTTAAATGTGCTTCAAGAAATTGTTTTTTCCTTTACCTTGCGAGGCAGCAACGTCTTTTTTCGGGCCATAAAAACACCAAAGTTGCGCGACGTTCGTGTTTCAGATTTCTCACGTTGTGAGCGGTAAGTGAACGCCACGCCAGCGCAAACACTGAATCTGCAACAGGCGCTGGCTGCTTACGGCCAACTGACATCCATTACCTTATTTTAAGAAAGAATACGGACGATATAAAAATGCACATCTGTGCGTCAAAACTCTCGGATCAATATTCCACAAATGGTGTTGAATCAAAAAAAAATAAATCAGATTTTTACCATTTATAGGACACACCCATACTTTTGGCCTTCAATGTGTCTTATATTTGTACTTTATAGTAAAGTATAATATCAGGCAAAGTAACTACTTTCAACTACTTCATGTATTTATTGACTTTACGAGCAGTTTTTAAAGACATCGGCAATGAGAAGAACGGCCCGCTAAGTGTACATAAACGTCAGCGTTTAAGTGCACTAGAACATTTTTCTAGCTTGTTTGCGTATGCTTCGCTTGGGTCATTTGTTGTTTACATCTCGACGGGGACATTCATTTTTCATCGCTCGGAAGATCCCCATCAGTCCCGGTTGGGAATTCTCCAGATGTTTGGGTGTGCCAACCCGGGGGGGCTGAGGGGGGGGGGCATCCACATCTGTCCCACCCGCCATCATCCAGCCCCTCCCGCTGGGAGTTGGTCTTCCTCCTCCTCGACATCATCTTCCTCACCGTGGCTTCCTGCTCCGGAACGCGCAAAGTGCTCTCCGACTTGCGAGTGACCCCCCCCCCCCCCGATCCATCCATCCATCCATAATGGCAGAAGGTGGCCTTGAAGGAGGTAAAGAGGCACTTAGCCAGCCGTCGCAAGGCTTCAGCGGTGATTGCTTTGCCCCCATTTCCTCTCCATTTTCCCAAATGTTGCTCAAGTTGGATAATGACGTGTCATCTGGGATGACATTTGCACCACTCGCAACTTTTTCTTAAACGTGTGTCGCCTCTTCCTTTTTCCCCTTTGTTTTCATGGGCTGTTTGCTTTCTTGGAAGCACGTTGTTGAATTACAAGTTGAATTTGTTTCACGGCCGTGCTGAAAACACTTGCATATCAAAACAGCTTGGAAATTCCATTGAAAGGACGGAAAAAAACTTTAGCACGTCTTTTCCATGATCGGGATTGTAATGAGGAAAACTTTAGGAAAAGTTGTCGGATATTGTGGTAAAATCGCAACCTACCTTAATTTAACAAAAGGCATACTGTTTTTTTTCTCCCAAAAATGAAGGCCAAAACTATGGGTGCGTCCTGTAAACAGCATTATTTTCAATACCAGAAGCGAGCAGGCTGAACCAACGTCCGAGTCCATCCTTGTTCACACACAGGAAGATGACTAAAACCGAGAGATTATGTCTCCAGCTGATTCAATTAAGAGTGGCAAGGTATGGAGCTGAGCGTACCGGTTAGAGAGCATAGAAAGCTATTCCATTTGACTCATTTGCGGTATTTTGGTACACACGCACAATCATGAACGTGGTGAAACACGGATGCTGCGCAAATTCAGGTGGTCAAATGAACTCGGGCTGCGTCAGAGGAAAGAAAAAAAAAACAACCGCTTTGGGTGTAATTACTACACTGGTGAGGCCTTCAGTGACTGCTCACAATGTGGGAAATTTGAAATACACTTAAAATGCAACAGATATATAACTCACGGATATGAAAACAAGAAAATATGAAGAGTTTAGAAAAGATGAGATGCATTCTGTTCTATCATAGTTTCACGCGTTCAATAACTGCTCACACTGTAGGAAATCTGAAACGCTTTGACACTCAGCAAATATATAACTTACTCAGGAAGATGCGATTTATTCTGTTTTGCTACAGAATTTTTAGTATCGGTGCATCTTACACTGTGTACGGTAACGATGAAAAGTTGACCCCAAAACGAAGGGTGCGTCTCAGACGCAGGTGCGTGGCGCGTTTGGGGAATTACAGTAATTCCCCCGTCGCTACCCGGGCATGTCGGAGTAGAAACTCCGGAGGGAAAAAAAGAGGCCGTGTCCGCGTGGACGAGCAGTTAGCGAGGAGCCGCTGGGCTAAAAAGGAAAGTTGGAAGTTGCCGAGCTGCTTTTTTTTTTTTTTTTTTTTTCTTCTTCAGCGGCAGGTACGGCGTTTACGCTCGGCCGAGCGCCGCAGATGACCCGCAGTCAAGCCCAAATGTTTACTGGCAGATGCGTTTTAAGCCAGAACTGCTTAGCTGCTCACGACAGCGGAAAAATCCCGGCGACGGCCGCCTTCCACCTGCAAAATCTTGACCTTTTCCACAAAATGACGGATGAGCTGGCCGTGATCTCGTCTTTTTTTTTCCGTCCCATTGAAGATGGGAGTCGCTCTAAAAAGCCTCCCGGGCCGAGGCGCCCACTCACCTTCTCTACGGCTTTCTTGTGGACGGGGAATCGACTCGGATTTTGCTTTATTGTTCATGTTTTGATTTTTGCGGACTAGTGATATATACGTGCGAAAATAAAAGCGTCATTATACACAAGCACACGCCGTATGGATACCTGAACAATAATGTATACTGTAGACTGGTTTTTGAATCGGCTTTGAATTCGGCTTTTATATTTGGAGGATTACGGTAATTTTCTCAAAGAAGATTGCGCAGAATTTCTGGAAAAGCCATAAATATTTCTCAAAAAAAAACAGTTGGTACATGCTTTGAATGAAACATTTCTATTTTTGAAGCTGCCTTTGTTTTTCTAAACCTTGAAAAAAAAAGTTTAGTTAAACCAAAGTCCTAGACGTAATGACGTGTGACGTTATTTTTTCCAAGAAAGTAATTTCTAAATGGCTTGGGCGGAGATGTGGCGTGGGCCCCTCGGCACTTGGCTCAAGTGCAGCGGTTGGCGTCAAGGGTTTCTACCGCTTGCCCGTTTGAGGCTAAAAACATGACGCAGGTTTTTTTAATGTCATAATTAGAGTATGAGTTTTGCATTATGGGCGTCCAGGCTAAGCCAGTCATCAAAGTCAGAGAAAGGCCTGCAAATGTCATAGGTTGGACGCTAGCGCCACCCGGTGGTTTTGGGGTGTCAACAAAAACTTCTATTGAACCCCATTTGTGAGTTTACCATTGAAAGGATTAATAAAAAAATCAAATCGGAAATGCATGAGAAAACATCGGGATTTTGATATGTCCAAAATGGACAATATTTTACAATTTTGAACGTCAGTTAATGAGGCAGACGCGGGCTAAATTTGACACTTATACCTCTCGACCTCCCATTTACAATTTCCATTTACAAGCATTTTTAAGGACATATTTTTATATATATATATATATATATATATATATAAAAATATGTGTACACACACACACAGTTATTTTCTTTGTATGTTTTTTCCTTTGCTATCACACATCAAAAACATCAAAAAGCGGGTCAAAATATAAGCGCTATCCGATCTTCGTATATAGATGACGCTAACCTGTCCGGACGGCATCCAAATATCGGTGAAGTGGCGCTAACGCCACGCTTTGAAGCGCTAATGCGACAACACTCCGTGATCCGCGGCTTCGCCGGCGACACCGGCGGCCCGCAGCAAGGTCGGCGGACAAGTCCTCCGCTGTCACACGGGGACCCGCCGACACCCAGCCCCGACGCCCCCGACCCCGCGGCCACCGGGAAGGTGTCAGCCGTTCTGTCAGGAGTATTGACGCGACAAGAAGGACCTGCCGCATTCCCCGGGCGCTACCTTTGACCTTTGAACCCGACACCATCGCCCACTCAAAACCCACCCCTCCGGGCCCAACCTTGTCCGAATACGCTAAATCAACGGGCGTTGGCGGGAGGAAAACCAAGCAATCGGCTTGGGAGGCGTTTTGTTTCGTACGGAACACTGCATATCAATTTGTTATCTTACTGCCACGAAGGGTAATACACAAGGAAAAAAAAAGTCATTAGCTGCCAAAATAAGGAATATTTTTTGAAATATTGCATAACTAGTACAATAAGAAAGACTGATAAGCAGCTACTCTTGATGCTAATGCGCCAAAGGAGGAGAAGAAAGCAGCTCTGCACGGCGGCATTCTAATTCTTTTTCTGAGATTTCTTTTGAAAATAAACTGGAATTTCAAGTGCAAACTGTGCTTGTTATCATCTTTGGTCAGTTACAAGCTTCACTTTAATTCGACTTCCGGGCCCGCCAATACAACCGCGGCTCTCCGTGAGACTACAAAGGGATGGGAAGGGACAACAGTACAGTTAGTGTATAAGGGGGTAGGGGCAACGACATTAATGCTGCTAAAGCAGCATTTTCATGCAATTTCATGAAATTCTTGGCAATTTTAGCTTTTTCTTTGCCATGTCTAGCCTTGGCGAGACGCTATACCCTGAAATTAGGTCAGCTATCGTCCCGATACCGGTACTTGGCCATGTTACTCTGAATATTATCGCAAAAAACATTTCACGGATGAATACGGGGTATTGTTAGCGTTGAAAAAAAAGTTCTTCAGCGGACGCTCCTCCGCGGCGACGGGCCTCGGCCGTAACGCGACTGGATGGAAGAACGGGCGGGGGCGCGTCACCGGGGAGCCGGGCGGACCCGCTAAATAAATCAACTTAGGTCGGAGGGCCCGTCGGTGTTGCTTTGGCGAGGGGCGGGCGGGCGGGGGTCCGCCTTGAAGGGACGCCGCTGAAACTTTGAGCGCTCGGCTCCCAGTGGGCACCGGGACCAAAGACGCCAAGCGCTCTGTGATTCTTTCAAACATTCAATATATTCACTCGGTGCGAAAGGGCCCCGTCTTCTTCTTCTTCTTCTGCACATTAAAGTGGCAGGACTTTCCCATTGGCTTTCCATCAGCGGCGCTTTGAAAAGTCCCGCTTAATGATTTCGGGCTCTTTTAAGAACTTACTTTGGGACAATTTCTTTTCATGTGGAGATGAGCGAAGGGCAAGGGGGAGGGAACGCGAGGGACTTTGGAATTAGTCGACTTTAGAAGGAACATTGCTCCTTCGCCGCCTAATTGGACGCGACTGACTTTGGTTTTAATCCGCTCGCCACTGGTTTTATTTGCGCGCTGACTTATTTATCACAGGCGCGCCTCGTCTTTCGCTGCCAGCTTCTTTACCACGCTGAAAATCAAGCGTGCCAACAGAAGCGAGTGCTCGTCTTGCCGGATTTGATTAGGGTTTTTTTCTACGTGAAATTAGCCTCTTTATTTTTTTTTTAAAAGTGCATTATTAGCATTATTATTATTGGAAAAATATGTTGATCAAGAAATGTCTCCTCAGAAAAAATATTTGGTTTCAATTGATAACAATTTTAATTGTTTTCTCTAAAAAACAAATATGTATTTTACTGAAAGCTAAACATTGGTTTTTACATTGGGCGAGTTTTCAGTTTTGGCGCACGAAAAAATAATGACTTATCGCCATATAAATTCTTCCATTTTTACCTCTGCATTTCAGTTCTAAATGTATAGAAAAAAACAAGGGGTATGGTTTGTATTTTATGGATTCATTCCCTTTTGTATCGCGTTCATGTGTTTAAATCAAACCTTATTCTTAGGGTTAGTTTTGACGGAGTTAAGGTCGGGTTTGGTGTTAGCTTCGCTTTCAGGTTCCGGCTTTGGATTTCGCGCTCGGTTAGGATTTTCAATTTCGATGGTTCCGCGAGGGAACAATTTCACTTTGGATGTTGCTCGCGTTTTGAAATCAGCCTTACGCAGCCGGCGCGGCGTTTCGACGGCGTTTGATGCGATCGGCGAGTTGACGTCGACGCGCTGTCGGCTGCATTTTGTCAGCTGACGCTCCAATTAAACGCTCGACTGAGGGATGTGTAACATGGGCGGCGAGCGCCGAGCGGGAAAACTAAACAAAAGGTGTGCTGGGACGAGAGACAAAAGGACAAATTCCCCGCGTGCTCCCTCCCAGTTAGCAACTTAATGGTTGTGTTTACCTTCGTGCGCGTACACACACACACCCGCGCGCGCGCGCGCGCACACACACACACACACACATTGAAGGCTTCCTCTCAAGGCTCTGCTTCAACATACTGTATTTGACTCTAGGAAACATTGCATCCCGTCTTATTTTCCCCGTCACTTGCTCATTCCCTTTGTTCCCGGGCCGCTGTTAAGTTTGCCGCACTTTGCCGAGCGGCGGCAGACGTGTCTGGAGGCGTATCGCCGGCTGACAGAGGCTGGCGTGCACCGGGGCTGACAGGCGGGAAACTCTTGTTCTTGCTTTTTTGTGCCGGCGCTAACACAACACCCCTGTGATTAGAATCTCCTTCTGATATCAGCCGCAACATTTCGACGCGCCGGCGAGAGGCTGCCAAAACCGACAAGCGAACGCCGTGTGAGACGGGACGGGACGAGGGGAAGTGATAGGGGGTGGGAGGGGGGCGCCGTGGCAAAAGAAGAGCGGGTATTTAAAATATTGAAGCCCCGACTGCTTTATTGTGGGTTTGTTTGTTGATTGCGCGCTTCGGGGGGCGGGGGAAAGACGCAACGACGTGACCGTCCGGTGGCGACGATCCGACGCCGCCTCGTTGCTTATGGATCCGGATACGCCCAAAACCGATGATGACGACCCCATGGAAAAGGCTTTGTTTTTAGCACGTGTAATTGCAAGTGTAAATGCCATAAAATAAGGATTGGCTTTTTTTTTCAGGAATTTTAATGCCCTTGCTTACATTTTTCTGGTTTAGACCATGTAACCTGTATAAACGCTGTAAAAAGTAGTTAAAATTTGTTGAAAGTTTACTTGTATTGCTTGTTTGTTTTCTTAAGGTTAAAAATGATAGTTTTACGCATACTTTCATAACTTTTATAGATAAATGTTTTATTTCTATTAGGCACGGCTAGTGGGTGATTTTCTCTTTCCCAGAGGGGCTTTGCAAAATATAATTGAGAAGCAATGCCTTAAAGGGATAGTATCCTTATTGGTGCTGATCTTTTTCCCCGATTGCGATCAGCTGAGGTGATCGGGCCCGATTGCTCATCGTGTAAGAGTGATCAAGACATCCTTACTTCAAACTGATAATAGTAAATCATCACTGTCTGTGCAGTTCGGTTGTATTTAACTTTGTTACGTTTGTGTTTGACTTTCAGACTTGTTTTTCAATTATATCTTCTGAAATCTCGGGCCACTGCATTTTTGTTTTGGTCAATACAGTAGTACTCGGGGAGTTTAAGTATTTTTTATGTGGCATTTCATATACAGTAAGCTAGCATACGGCTAACATACGGTTGCTTACTTTGCCAATGCTAGCTCAGCATTGATAAATGCTATTTTCTGTGGGCTAAATATACAGTGAATATTTATCATGACGATGAGCTTCCACAAATAAGTTATTTCCTTCAATTGCGGTACATTTTTTGGAGTATTTGTGATATTTTGAAACAGGGCATTTAGTAAGTTGACCTTGCTCAGGGAACTAAACTTGTAAGTCAATTTTGAAATATTACCAATACCGGTTCTTCTATATGAGTCTTTTTTCTTCCCTTAAAAACAGCCCCCGCCCCCCACAAAGCAGGGGTAACTCCCCCTCCCCCGCACCACGCCACCCACCATCACACGACGAGGACGCCCGCAGACAACAATTTCTAAGTGGCGCTTCTTCTTCACCGTTTCACATTTCCACCTGCGTCCCAGACAAAAGAGTCATTTACATTTCCTTGGGCAAGGCCCCCGCGCCCCCCGCCCACCCCTTTCCCAAACGCCCGCCACCTCCGTGTTTCACTGCGCTCCCCTGCTAACAAAAGCTTATTTAACCCGAGGTTGGATTACACCAAGGAGGTGATTGCCTGGCCCCCTTCCAACACCCCCATTATCAAAGGGGCGGCCACCTTCATTAATGTATTATTAACGAGCGTGTCACAGTGTCGTCCCCGCCGGGGCGGGCGGCGGGGGTCCGTCCTACTAATGGCGAGCGAGAAGGCCCGGGCGAAGCGCTCCGTCCCTCGCCGTCGTCCTCCGCCAGCCGCGTTAGCAATTAGCTAAATTGCGTATTTGCACTCTTAAAGACAGCGGGTTTTAATTGAAAAGCCAGTCCCCCTCTGAGACGAACACACAGGTGGCCAATCTGTCACCATAGGCCACCTCTCTCTCAACCTTTGCTAATAATAACAAACGAGCGCCGCGCAGACTCCGCCGCGCATCAAAGAGCTCGGCAACAAAGAGAGCGCGGGAAGACGTGTTCGCGGGGGCGTTGCGGTCCGCCCGAATTAAGACTAAATAAATGATGAAAATGCAATAAATGACAATTAGGCAAACGCGGTGCTTATTCACTTGCATTGGGAAGGTGTTGGTTCTCCCCCGCTTCCGCCAGTCCTGGACTGTGCGTCCTTCTGCTGTGTACCTCTGTGACTACGGAAAACATAGAATATCCATTTTCTATATTTCAACCAAACGGAAGACACAGTTGTTTGTTTCTTGAATGTAGCGTAATTCCGCAAATAAATAATACTTATCCCCTGGGGTTTTTCACGAGCCTGGCCTTATTATCACACAACTTGGGCTGACTTTCAAAGGGGCGTAACGTTGGAAATTTATGAAATTGAAATAGGAATATTTATGAGGTCATATTTAGAGTATTATGACTTTTGCATTATGGGAGTCCAGGCTAAGCCAATCATCAAAGTCATTGAAAGTCTTGCAAATGTCATAAGTTGGCCGGTAGTGCCAACCGATAGTTTTGGGGTGTCAACACAAAAAATTCTATTGTGGCCTGTTCACGAGTTGCCATTGAAAGGTCGAATGCAAAAAAAATCGAGGGAAACGCATGACAAAACATCGGGTTTTCAATGTGTTCCATTTTGTCAATAGTTCCAATTTTGATTGGCAGTAACTGAGCTCGACATGGGCAAAATTTTACATTAATAGGGTGTACCTCTCGACCTCTCGTTTGCAAGCATTTAGAAGGCACGGCAGCGTGGCATATTGAAAGTCGACCTGTTTTGCCTTGAGGGAATATTGATTAAATTAGTTGCAAATCTAAAAGTTACTCAAAAAGCTGTCAACAAAGTTTTGCATAACGGTTTGCATGAACTTCATTTCGAGAGATCAGCTCACATTTGTCCCAAGATCGATAAGGAAGTCATTTTCCTGAGGGTTTGCCTAAGTAAAACCTCTTTTGCAAAGGTGGCCCGCAGTCCCCATTCCCTCCCCTACGCCTTCTTTCTTCCCTTCCTGCGCTCTTCACACTCCCGCCCGGCCGCCTAATTGACTTCATGTCTGTTCACGAACGCGACGGCGCCCTCCACCTGCTCGCGTCCCATTCGCGGCGTAACACCCGAATTCTCCCGCGCTCGCACTCTATTAACGCGCACACAGCCAAGTTCAGATGCCTGCTATTACAAGATCCAATCTCATTTTCAACCCAATTTAACCCGGACCACCTCAGGGGTGGGGGGGTGGTAGTGTGGGGGGGGGGGGGGGGGGGTGGTAGTGTGTGGGGGGGGGGGGGGGGGAGTCCTGCGCCAAGCTTACTCTAATTATCAACATACACAAGTCAGAGTTGAGAAGATTTTTATTCCGCTACCATTCACTCACTCATGATACCAAAGGTATAAGTGATCCGATTGGCTGAGTTGTGGGATACGGCCACAGAGCTTTTCCGGCGGCATGATTCGCTTTCGTCACGACGCCCTTTGCCCGAATCCTAATATCATTCACGTCGGTAACTTTTGACCACATCACGATCGACTCTAACGAAGACGTCCAGAAAGCTACCGCAATTCCATTCGATAACAATACAAGTCACACCAATTTCCAGAGGTTACATTCATGCTATGTAGAAAGCGGCTAGCATATGATTCCCTCCGGTTATATTAAGAAAACTAGGCTAGCTAGCTTGCTGCGGTGTGATTCACTTCAATTACGACGGCTTGAACGCGATCATGAGACGGGCTCACGATGCAATCGCATAAAGTACCGAGCATGTAATGCATAACCATCGTGCAGTATTTTGACCATTTGTGGCTCATTCTCACGGTGTTTTAGCCAAGGAATGGCACCAAGTGGTGGTGCCATGTTGAACTTTGTCACCATCAGGGTGAAATTTCAGCTCCCTAGCGTCTTCTGGCATTGCTTTCCCTCAGATTTCCCTCAATTGCTTTTTATGTAAAGATCAAAGGATGGGACAAAAACCGCGCCGCGGTTAAAACGGGGTGTCAAACGAACGGCCCGTGAATGGGTTTAATCCGGCCCACGAGATGATTTTGGAACGTAAAGTATCAAAATGAGCTGATTTTTTTTCAATAAATGAAAAACTTGAAATATTCTATGACTATAGTGATGTCGTAGTTGTATTCTTTTGGACAGTATCAAAAACTACAACTGAAGTTGTTTTAAAGTTATATAAATGTATACCATGATTTTATTGGTTCGGCCCACTTTGGAATAATTTTCCTCTCGGTGGCCCACAAGCTAAAACGAGTTTGACAGAGCCCAAAAACAATGGGACAAATTCCCAATATGTATAAAGCTACGGTGCGCTAAGATGAAATGAAGTTATGACGCGATTAGATTCACTCCAGTAACATTAAGACAGGGCGTGATTCACTCAAATTACAATGAAATATGTATAGTATAAAATTTAAGTGTCTATTAAGGATTCCTCCGTTTTGATTCAAGCTTCTAAGGTGCCCAAATTACGATGAATAATTCAGTGATCTTAATGCACTCACTTCAAGTGACCTACATAAATGACTTTTTAATTTTTTGGAAGATATATATTTATAATGAAGTATTCACCGCTTATCTAAGAGATGGAATGGCGTCGTCGGGAATTTTTTGGAAGGCGACGTAAAGAGCGGTGCGGTTCGTGCCGTTGGAAGGCTTTTCAATTTCCCATTTTTCTTTTAGACGAACTTAACTAGCGCGCGGCTGCTCCGCGCAAGCTAGGTACTCTTCGACAAGAGCGCCGGCGAGGGGCGGAGGCGGAGCATCTCGCCGGGACTTTGCTCCGAGCTCCCCTCGAGCGCATACAACAGATCGCGGAGCGGCGGATCCGTGTTTCGCCGGCGCGGCGACACCGGTTCGCGTGTGATAGCGACGACTCCCGTCTGCTCCGGGTCGTCGTCTTCCTCCTCGCAGCCGCGGTGACTTACTTAGCGAGCCATCTGTGACTGGAGCGCGGCGCAGTTAGCCCACTTTTACACGCATTACCCCCCGACGCCCCGAGCGCTTTTCGGATGGTAATGAAGCCAGCAGCTTCTTACTGTCAATCAATTATTGAGCGGCCAATGAGGGAGAGGCTATTTAAAGCCGATTTTGCCCGACGTAACCTTCGTCGGAAAACTTACGAGTTTCATTTCAGTGGCTCGGAAGCGACCGGGGGGGGGGGGCAAAATCCGGCCTTCTGTTATCAAGAGCAATATATAGATGGATGAAATTTCCCGCTATTCTCCCCCAAAATGTGGTGTTTGGAATGCATCTACAGTACAAACTTATTATTCAATCTTCATTTAGTTTTAATTAACGCCGATAAATGAAAACAATGACAGTCCGAGTCAACTGATTTTGAGGATGTGCCAAGCGTCACGATTCGATACGTCATCAAGACATTGAGGACAGAAAAGGGTTTTTCCCATTTTCCCCTTTAAATTTGATTTGTTTTTTCTTTTTATTTAACAAAGATGTACAGTACTTTATTTTTTATGAGTAAAACAGTGATTTAACCGAGTAACTTAAAAGATTTCAACTTTCCTGCATTCGTTGCGTTGTGTAAAAATGTGTCAAATGTTTCCTGCAAAAAAACACCTAAATGTGAATCATCCCAATCAAACCCATTTTTCCCCCCGATTCTGATCTGCTGAGAATGACGTGCCCGATTACAATTTCAAATCATTGCGTTTTAAATTGATTTGAATACTTATTGTGATAAAATGTAGTCCAAAAAAAAAATTAATTACAATTTAATTCCTGCAAGCATAATGCCTTTCACGCATGCCAATTGTTCAATTTTGTCTCATCAGACCACAATTTTTTTATCATGTGAAAAGGCAACCGCGAGAGCCCATTTCAAGCATTTTGACGCATCTTTCAAGGACGACAAAATGTTCTATTGTAAGACTATGTAGACATTGGAGGTACCATGTGAAAGACCGGATTCCATTTTTTACCTCGAAAAAGCTCTTATTCCATTCTTGAAAATAGGTTTTGAGTGACACCAAGCTATTTTTGGACCAAAAAAAAAATACAGCTTTTTTTGTGAAAAGTGACTTTTCTGAAACATCTCAACATCTTTCCAGATCATGTCCGGAATGAACCAAAGGGGGACTCCAATGAAGCTGCGGGAGCTTCTCGAGGACGATCGGCGGAATCGTCATGCGACCGAGCTCAATTTTGAACTGGCAAAGGCATCACAACATCCATGCATGTTGTCGCATCCAAACAGGAGTGAACACATGGTCTCAGCCGCTCGCACCCAGTCCTCATTTTCACCTCATTCGCACCCGCCGGGGAGGCGGCGTTGACGCCGCGCTCGGGTCGTAGCCCGACGGCGCACCCCCCCGCCGTAGCTAACACCTCAGAGCATCTGTCAAGCGGCGCCCGATGCCTATTCATGTCGCTCCCTGACGTGGCCCGTGACGTGAACGGCGAAGGCGGGCGGGGGGGTATGGTTGGAATTGCGCTCACGTTCCGACGCGCTTTTCAAGGAAAACAAACAATGATGTTTGCGCGCTGGAACGAAGAATGTAAGTCCTTACTTACGATTTGTGGGTTTTGCGGCAGAAATAACGAACATCTTGTAGACCCAGCCTACTGACTAATGGTTTCAACAAAAATAAATTAGCATTATACTAAATTACATGGGATATGCATTTAGCATGCTAACGTGACCGGCGCAAAGACATTGCATTTGAAATAGGTAAAAGGTAAACAGAAACCTGCGTTTATATTTTGCTTCTAGAATAAGTGAAAATACATCGAGGTATATCAGGGCTGTCAAAATGGCTCTTTAATTGTAAAAGGTCGCCGACCTCTGAGGTAGGCGGCGGGCAACACATTGAGCGTCTTTGCTTCTATATAAAACGGCGTCCATCATTTTTTTTTCCCATATGGCCCAGCGCTAATTTTTACTATAGTCTTGGCATCTACAGAAGCCTGGATGGACAAAAAACGCCATACAGAATCGGAAAGAGCACAAGGCTCGTTATATAAAACGCTGCTAGCGGCTAACGGCTAATAGCATCCTTCAGCTCCGCTTTGCGTCCGAGAGCTGAGCTTTGGTATTCCCCTAAGGCGGGACGGGAATACCAGAGGAAGCGTGTCCCCTCCGCTTCCGTTAGCCCTCTTTATCCCGAGACTTCCGCGGCTCCCGGACCTTCAAGCGCTTTGCTTTAGCTTTGTGACATGGAGATGCAGGCGCGGCTCGGTCCTGCATTATTCATCACGGGAAGGCGGGCGTCTCCTTGCGGCGCGTCCTGTTTTTTTCCCCTGGAAGTACGCCCGAATATAAAGTCCGATCCCCGGCTGGGCCAAAGCTTCATTAGTCGGAAAACAATATTGTTGTTCTGAGGGTGGCGTTTGAGTGACGGGGCGGCGCTCTCGACTTAAAAGCGGGTTCGCCGATATTGAAATGGACATTTGCATATTTGCCGCGATATTAAAAAAGGATTAGCTGCGCCGAGCACAACAAGTGGAGGGGGTGCGGGAGGGGGCGCTTCATATGATAAATGACACTGAGGTTGGAAGGAGGAGATTGCGCCCCCCCCATCACCCCACCCCTCGTCTGGCAACCTGATTAGTGCTTCTTAATTAGGACGGCTTCTCATCTTCGTCCCCGTGTTCAGCAGGAGTTTAGTCCCCACGTTCAATATTTACTCGGCACTCCCGCACTTGTACTGCCACTTTCTACGGCGGGGAAGGAGGAGAGGGGGGACTCAGGGGGGTTGCGGAGGTGAACGCAGGGGGCTCATAGGCAGGTTCATCTCGGAATGCGCAGGTGCCAACCAATTAGCCAGCTGGCATTTGAAGGACTTTTAATTAATATTTAGACACACAGGTAAGCTCGGAAAAGAGCGGCTGGCGCGCTTCGCCCGAATGGAAGAGTGATCGGCGACTTGGAAATGTCATTCAAGTCATACAGTTTAATAGCGAAGACCGAGTGTTTTCGTGGCTTGCTCTAACTCGGCCCGATTTCGACGTCCGATTTGGGGCCCCCCTCTTCCGAGCAGGTTCGTCGCGCGGCTAAACAATATCACGCTAGCGGAGACCGAGTGTTTTCGTGGCTTGCTCTAACTCGGCCCGATTTCGACGTCCGATTTGGGGCCCCCCCTCCTCCGAGCATGTTCGTCGCGCGGCTAAACAATATCACGCTAGGCTAACAAAGCTACGTGAACACAAGCGCACGGCCCGCGGCGAGGCGTCACGCTTTAGCGGCCGGCTAACGTGCGCTTGTATTCACGCCCGGGGGCAGCCGCGGGGTTCCCGGACAGCTTGGCCGACATGTTGGATTATGGGTAGCGAAAAAAAGAAAAAAAAAACAACTAAAATCCTCACCCGGGAGGATGCCGGGCGGTTGCTGCGACGGTTGAACTTTAACCCTTGTCCCCGCGGCGTCCCTGGCATGCGGAAAACATGATGAGGTCAGGGCCGCCGATGTGATTTGTAGAAACATGTCATCAATGTTTCATATTTGCTCACTGCTTCCTTGATTAGGGGCACTGGAAGCTACTGTCAATTGTCATTCTCACTTGAGTCAATCGTATTGCGCGTTAGTTGAAAAGATCCGTATCGCACCGTACATGAGCGAATTGGATTACTGTATTTTCCGCATTAGGCGCACCTAAAAGCCTTCAATTATCTAAAAAATGACAGTGTGCCTTTATACAGTCCAAAATCCGCAAGTATTTAATTTGGGGGGGGGGGGCAAAAAAATAAAAAACGTTGAGTGGCATGTAAATTCTTCAATTTTTACCTCTGCATTTCAGTTAAAATTGTATTTTTCACAATTCAAATGTTGATATGCTCCATTTTTGAAGCAATTTTGACGGGGACAAGCCGCATGTATCTGATTTTGCCATTCCCTTTAGTGCAGCGCCATCTAGTGGATGCATAATGCAAGCCCGGCCACTACGGTAGCTTCTATTCAATGCACCTTATAATGCAGTGCGCCTTACATGTGAAAACAGCTTTAAAATATGCCATTCGTTATAGCGCAGAAAATACGGTAGTTTTACGCTATTGTCATTTGAGTGAATCCCATCATGTATCACATGACCCAGTTCAGAAAACAGGTGAGTGGAAAGTCGCCCTGAGCTGAGCCCTGAGCAACATGCCATCTTCAGGCCCCATCCCAATACCCACACAACATCCTCGTGTCCTCATTGAAGCATCCAGATAACGCGCGGAGAGTTTGAGTGAGACAGCGAGATTACAAGATTGTAAATAACGGAATATCTGTTACGTCACCAACTTGCGTACTTTGTTAGTTATGTCCAATTCAAGATGGCGACGCCCCTTGTTGATCTTTAGCCAATCTTGCTTCTTAAAATAAAGTTAAAATCGCAGTAAAGTAAAAAATCTGCAGGTATGTGCGCCATCTGCTGCAAATGCCAATAAGGTTTCTAAGTACAGTCATGAAGAGCTTCTTTTGCAAACCAATCGATAAAGAACCAAAAAAAACGATCATTTGGATAATTTGGTGTATGTTTAATAAGATCCATTGCGGAAACGCGGAATCCGAGAAAGGGATCTTTTTCGGCGCTCTCTTCCTCGGCCATATATTTCTCTCCTCCCTCGCTGGTTTACGAGTAAGCGAAGCGCATGCTAAGTGCGTGCTGATTGGAAGCCGCTTGAGCACAATTAAAATGTGTTTGCTCTCCCGGTGTTAGTGCCTTCTGATGAAGAGGAGGAGGAGGAGGAGCAGGGAAGGGCGGAGAGGGGGGGAAAAAAAAAAAAAAAAAAGTCATATTAGCAAAAATAAATGTTGGCGGGCAAATTGTGGCTAATGAGTCAAGAGACTGCGCCGGTTCACATGCATTAAAAGAGCCATCATTAGGAAATTAGGGCCCAGATTAATCCCGTTAATGACACGCCGGCGCTCCTGGGAGGGATGAGAAGAAAAAGATAGCGGGCCCAGATGTCGACGTACGACGGCTCCCCCTCTCTTCCACTTGAAATGCAAAACGAGGCGGGAGGAGGGGGCGGGGCGGGGCGGGGGGGATACGGGTCTTGTAGTCGACTGCTAATGAGAGCGGATCCTGGAGATGAGGGGCGAGAGACACCGCGAGGAGGACATAGAGAGAGAGGGGGAAGAGGGAGGCCGGATAAATGAGAAATGGAAGAAGAAGAGCGTAGGATAAGACTCGGCAGCGGGAAGTGTGATGTCCCCAATTAGGTGGGATGTCGCCCCCCGTCTGGGCCCGCCGTAATAAAGCCCTCACTCTGTATTCGCCGGCACACGGCTCCGACACTGTTAACATTCCAATATGTCGCCAGCGCGCGCCAACATTAATTACTTTGGCCATTTGGACGCCGCTCGCTGTTTGCTCCCCGACGGAAAACGTGAGCTCGGGCTTAGCGTCGTTACATTAGGAAATAATTCGCCCTATTTACCCGCCCAGCACGCCTCCCGCCTGTTGACTTTTGCGCGCCGGCGCCCAGACGCAATTATTCCCTGGATTTTCACGACCACGCTTCTTTTTGCGCGTTGGTATAATACTCGCCGCTGCACCTTGACTTACATGGAACCGGGTTTGAAAAACTTGACGTAAGTTGGGGGACGTGTAAAGCAAGGTAACGGTGTATAACTCTTGCGTTTAAGATCCGCGGTTAGACACGGGTCTCGCCGCATTCCCGTTTCATTACAGCTGATCCCGGACCCATTAGGCCGGGCTGAGAACGCGTCTACGCTCACCTTGGTCGGACATCTTGTTCTAGCGAGCATATTGCGCCGTAAACGGGCTCTGTCGGATGGTGATGGGGATGAACTGCACTGTCGTGTCATTGGGTGCGTTTTGTAATTGGTGTAATTGGTATTCTTGGGGTAATTTTGAGCGAATTGGATTGTTCATTGCATTGTTCTGTTATTGTTGTGAATTGGATCGCGTTATTGATGTAGCTAGGAATGGTACTAAAGTAGATGTATTGTAATTAGATTGAATTGTAAAATGTAATTGGCTTCTTATTCCCGTTACGGTACCGTATTTTCCGCACTATAAGGCGCATCTAAAGGCCTTTCATAGTCTCAAAAGCTGACAGTGGGCCTTATATTCCTGTCTGCCTTATTCGGTGCAGAAACATTTTTCATTTCGGGGGGATGAAAAAGTAAAACAACTGAAAAAATAACATGTAAAAGTTTTTACAATTTGATTACAAAAAAGTTTAATATTTATATATTTCTTTTACGTTCTTGATTCATCAAAACTGGCTTTTAATGTAAACAAGGGGTATTTTCCCATCATTCTTCAGTGGATGCATAACGCGAGCCAAGCCACGACTGTGGCTTCTATTCTATGTGCCTTATAATGCGGCGCCCCCTAGATACCACCCCAATAGATACTAGTTATCGGTACCCATCTGTCCCCAGTATTTTGTATTCATATTGTCGTTGACATGAATTGTGTTTTACTGCAACTTAACACTTTTTCTTTGTAAAGATCAGCATCCGGTTATAACTCGAGCAAATCCTATTGTAATAAAATGGGGGCAAATTATTATCACATCCTTTTGCATCACAATTACAGTAAAGGTCTAGCTTAGCGTTGCGAGCTAAAGTGTGACTTAGCAACTTGCTAGCTACATAAACTCTGCTGTGCCACTCAGAAATTCAATCCTATAGGTAATAAAATGCCCTGGCATGTGGGCAAGGAGAGCCACAGTCACAGACAAACCCGAAATGAAAACACTGAGAAGGAACTTGCTCCTGATGTCACTCGCGAGGCCACACAGTGAGGACAGGCTATAACACTGTCACAAGATGTACAGCATGTGCGGCGTGTGTTTGCTTTGCGGCGTCTCCATAAGAAGAAGAAGAAGAAAAGCAGTGTCCCCTCCCTTGTGTTGCGCTGGCCATGCTTGTCTTGCATGCATTATTGATGCGGCGGGCAGAGGCAGGTGGTTCGGCCCAGGAGAGGCGGGCGAGCGAGCGGCCGGCCGGCCGGCGCTGTCTTACGTCCTGGCAGGCAGCTGTTTGTGTCGCACTGCAGCGTGCGTCACTTTTGCTGTGCTAGCGTTGTCGCCGCCAGCCTCTGCTAAGCCTAAGTCATCGGCATGCGCGTATTCATTGACGTAACAGTGTAATGTTTTGTCAACCACGCACCCGCAATTATTGCTTAAAGGCGCCAGATCGCGGGAGTTCAACATTTTGGAGATTTGAACCATGTTGCTTTCACACCCTAAACATCTCTAAAGTGTCATTTCCCTCTAAGCGTTCTTTGCTTATTCTGCACTTACAGCACCGATGGATGAGAATTCTCGTCTTTTGAAATAGTCTTGAAAATAATAACAATATTCTGGTCAAAAACGTTTTCTTTTATGGAGGGTAGTTGACACCCTTGACAAGTACTTATCTAATATTGAGCCAATTGAGAACGGTAGCGATAACTGTGACCATTGGATGACATACGTACAATACATAAGGAATGGAAATCAATCTTTCATATGATGCCACCCATGTTTACATAGATATACAGAAGCACACACAATACACTGATGACCTTGAAAGATGCTAAATATACTAAGCACTCAAGAGGTTGCCTTTTCCGATGACGCTTGCCACTGAAAGATTTAAATATACATATACACATATATGTATATATATATATATATACACATATATATATATATATATATATATATATATATATATATATATATATTGTCTACATGTATTGCTCCACCATTACTATTCAAGCATCTGATGTTTAAGCTGTTATCACAATACAAAAATGCTATTGTTTTTGAGCACTTTTATAACATATATTGCATTATATGTTAGCTATAAGCTAGCAGACTTTCCTGACTGGAGCCTAACATTTTTGGAACTGAAAGCTTGTGTTGAAAACACACACAAACACATACACACACATATACAGTATGAAGCCATCATTGATATTGTTTTTTTTCACAATTTGCGGGTTGAGTTTGCCCCCACCCCCTCCTCCGCTTTATACAGACATTTGCGGACGTCCATTGACATGATTTCAAATGCATAAGCGCATCTAAAAGATGAAATCCTCGAATGGGTGCGGAGCGGCAGGTTGAGCGGACAGGCGGAAGTTCTTTCGCGCGGCAGCCGATGAGAAATGAGATGATATTAGGATTGAAATGGACTGGCATTATGCTTTGAATGAGGCTCTTACAGAGGATCACACCAATTTCACTTCAAATGGACACCATTCATTCATTCGTGGGCTGGAGCGGCGCAAGAATTAGAAGTCACACACTGCCCCCCAGTGGTAGAAACTAGTCACAGCTAATAAATCACTGCTTTGACAGTGCAGAGGAAGACGTTTGATGTTTGTTTTTCTGATGCATTATCGAATGGAATCCCACAATGGAAAAGGTATGTACGTTATAAGGTATTGCTCAAGGACACTTCGGCATGGTCACAATAACCATAACCCCCAATATCATGAATGTTTTAAAAAGAGAGCTCACCAATTCAACACCAAGTACTGGTACCACCTGTACTTTTGATACACAAACAGCACATACAGCATTTTTTTTCTTCAGATCTCATAAATTTGTATCAATTTTCCAGACTAATATGTATATTATGTGTACTTAAAACTGCTCTAAGAGAGCGGCCAATCCGAGTATCCGCTGCCATCAAGATAACTTATCAGCCAGATATCTGCCTAATAATGACACTTGGCATAATTTCCATTTTAAATACGGGAGAAAATAGCCAATTTTGCTTCCTGATCAGCAAAAGAAGTTTACTGTAATTCCCCAAATACAAAACAAACTTTTTTTCCCCAAAAAAGGAAAGGCAAAAGTATGGGTGAATCCTATAAATGGTAATTCAAAACCATTCAAGGAAGATTGATTCGTCACAGCCACATAAGCCGAGTTTTGATGTCCATTTTTACATCAGCCATATTCTTACTTACAATAATTACCGTAACGGGACATGCTAGTCAGTTGGCTGTTAGCAGCTAGCTAACAGCAGCTCGTGTTGGCTGTTACGGCACTATTTTCAATAAAAGAAGCGAGCAGACTGAACCAAAGTCCGATTCCATTTTTGTTCGCATACAGGAATATTACTAAAACCGAGAGGATCGATGTCTCCAGCTGATTCAATTAAGAGTGCACCGGATAGAGAACGTGGAAAGTTATACTATTGGACCCGTTGATTAAATGTGGTCTTTTGGCATACACGCACACAATCATAAACTTGGTGGATGGGGCGCAACTTCGGGTATTTATGGCAAAAAGAACTTGAGCCGCGCCACGAGGAAAAAGAAAAACGACTGCTTGGAGCGCATTGAAAATGACACCGGCGAGGCGTTCACTGACTATCACAATGTGAGAAATCAGAAACACACAAATATATAACTTACAGATATGAACAAGAAATTATGAAAAGTTTAGCAAGATGTTTTTTTTTTTGTTTTGCTGTAGTTTTGACATTTTTGCCAAAGTGTTGGTGCGTCTTATACACGGTAAGATAGAAAATCGCAGAATTTGACCCCAAGATCAAGGTTGCATCTTATGTTTGGGGAATTACGGTAAATCACATTTTCACATTATGCGTATCTTCACTTGATTTCACATTCCTCCTATATAGTTTGGGGGGGGTCATTCATTTCTCCGGCTGAATTTGGGAGGAAAGTGCCCCTTTGCGCGCCGTCACGTGGTCAGTCTCGGGTACGGGTGGAATTCACGCGGGTTAATGGATTTTGCGATTGAGACGGACTTCCCGCCATTCCCTTCGCCGGGACAGATTGAAAAAGGGTGGCTGGAACAGAAAAGAACGATGGTGCTGCAAAGCCCGTCGCCAGCGCTCCCGAATGCCAATGAGATGCTAATGTTTTCTGATTGGACGCAGCATTACGGGATGGAGATGTAATATGTTACGCCCGTTAGCTGTGACCGATCCGATTTTGACTCCAGATTGAGTGGACTATTGGGAACAAGACGAACACTTGTTACTGATTAATTTACAGAACTTCGATTAATCGTTTTAATTAAGTGGGGGTGCGGTTAGAAAAAGTCAATAGGAAAATGAACCATTGCAATCATTTGAGCTGAAAAAAAGTACGGATGGATGTTTTATAGCTGTTTTTTTTTTTTCAGAATGAGTACCAGTACTAGAACTCAACTTTTGAGTTGTCACTGAAATCAGTTGTAAGTAGAGATAGCTTTTAGTAAACAAATTTTCCTCTTATTAAAAAAAAACAAAAAAAAAAACCAATGAGATAGTTTAATCGGAAAAGACCTATATTTTCAAATATAGCTTGTTCTTGAAAATTAATAAATAATTTGTGTTCCATTCTTCTAATTTGTAATCTCTACAAGAAATTTCTAAGAGAAAATAGAGATAGAAAACAGAAAATTTACAACAAAAAATGTAACAGTTATATAAAAAAAAAAGAAATGTTGAAATTTGGGGTTGAGTTTTTTTTTTTTAAAGATATGTTAATCCATCAAACCCCTTTTTCTTTTTTTTTTTTTTTAGAAGATTTGCAATGTAAAAAGTAACACTTATTTAAAAAAATGTTGAAATTTGGGGACATTTTTAAAAAGTCTGATGATGTAAAAAGTCGCCAAAAGTTTTTGGGAGCTAGCAAGTATTTTTTTCAGAGGAAAAAAGTGGCTTGTTTTCAGATAAAATATATTTTTGAATCCTAATAAAAACTTAAAATAAAATTAAATTATTTAATTAAATTATAATAAAAAAAAAAATTAAAACAAAAATGTTTGCATGAATTTTTGCAAGAATAAAGTTGTACTGCAGTCTAAAAGGCAAGCCTAATCAGAACCTTAGCAAACGAAATAAGGTTTAACGCCGCTTAGAAACCTGTCAACTAATACGTGGCGTCGATGTTGGCGGACGCGAACATTTTGTACGCGAAGGCGCCAAGGCGTCGGCATCGCCGGTGCAAAGTAAAAAGCGGAGCGAAGCTCCCAAAAGCGACGTGTCATCGCGCCGAGGCGAGCAAAAATAAACATTTGGCGAGTGCGAGCCAAGAATTGATTGGGAGTCTTCGGGTGAGGGCGGGGGCGGCGGGGAAAGAGCTTGGCCCTAGGCTGTAGCTTAGCGCCGCTTTTATACATAGTTTATTTGTACCTGTTTCTCGGACCGCTGCCGTACGGGCCGTCCACCCCCCGCCCGCCGCACCCCTTTCAACGCGCCAGCTTGTGAATAAAACAAAGCGCCCGGCTTACTACTGTATAATGCACCGCCTCGTCATTGGACATCAATTGACAACGCGCGTGCGCCCCCTCCCGCCCCCGGGATAGGAAAAGGGGGGCGGGGGTGTACTCTGGAACGGACCGCCACCAGATCTGTGGTAGGGGTTGCGGCGGCGGGGTTAGGCTTTTAAATATTTCATGGCCCCTCCGAGCGCAAAAAGACTACGCGAGTCACAGAGCGAGCCGGTTTGGAGGTCGACGCTCGCCGAAGGTCACGCAAAGCCTTCTGGGGAAAAAAAAAAACGTCAACGGCGCGGTTCAAGCTAACGCGCACGCTAAACTTTGCGGCGCCAACTGAGAGATGAGCAGGCGCCAAAAAAAGAACTTACTAGAAGAATGGAGATGGACTTTTACCAAAATAAAGTCAGAATCCTTCAGGAAGAATTGTAGTCATATTGTTTTTTTTTTCTCTATAAGAAGAAATCTGTTGTTTTTTTTTCCGAGAAAAAAAAAGACTGCATTTTTATTTAAAAATCCGATTCCATCTTTTCAAAAGGCACTTTTGACGGAAAAAAACTTAAAACGTTCCACATTTAAATAAAAATTTTGAATCAGCAAGAAGCATTATTAGGCAAGGTTATATGTTAGTTTAACCTAGATAATCATAATCATGTTTAATGTGAATTATAATCTTTCAATAAGTTGTGTCACCCTTTAATTTGAGAAACAAATATGAATTGTTTTCCAAGAATAAATGAAGAAGAATATGGATTAGTTTTGAGATCGGGTGTGGGGTAAAAAACCTGATTTAAAAAAAAAAAAAAAATCTGATTCCATCTTTAAAAAGGCATTTCTATCTAAGAAAAAACATTTTTTTCACAAATATTAATTAAAATATTGAATCAACAAGATATAATAATATATAAATATAATTTTTTTTTAATTCGTGATCCCTCAAAATGAAGTCAGGTTAAAAAAAATGTAAAAAAAAAGAAGCAGATTTTACAAGCCCCTCCCAAATAAATCCCCGCCCCTTTTACCTCAGATAAATAAGCAGCTAAAACAAACAATTTCTTGTTGAGTGGCGACTGAGTACGGGGAGGGGGCGTAGAAACCGTTGGACGAGCGCGGGGGGCGGACGTACCTGTCGTTAGCATCGTTCGCGGCTAATGAGACGGCGCTAGGCCGGGTCACATCACATTTGTTGCCTGCCAGTCGCTTTGAACAGCTGCCACTTTCCCAGATGCCTTTTGATCAGCAAATCTGTCGGAATTGCAAATCACTTGTGAAACGCGAGCCCTGACACACAACACCAGCTACAAACAGCCTACCGGCTTGTTTGTTTAAACACACCGATACATTCGGATACATGAGTAAAATACAGTACATTTTGGAGTAAAAATCTGCATTCAATTCAAAACCTAAACTGTAATTCGCCACAAACTAAAATTCTATTTTACAAATACATCTGTAAAGGATTTTTTCAGAAACAAAAAAACAAAACAAAAGAAGAAGAAAAAAAAAAAAAAATATATATATATATATGTTTGTTTTTTTTCTTTGTGACCTGGTCATTAAGAATTTCTATTTGCGGGGTTATTTAGCATCCAATAGCATATCTCGCACTCTTTTTGAGGAATTTTATAGATGTTTCAGCGCATAAACAAAACTATGTGACTATTAGTTTCACGCATGAGGTTGAGCCACACGGCTGGTTTCACTGGCTTTGATGTGTGCTTGGCATGTTGACGCACACAGCTGAGCCGCTGCGCATTTGTAATGCCGTTTGCTGACAATCACGTTAGCCCGGCATGCTAATATCACGATGATCTATACAGCAGTGATGTCTCTATGTCTGTCTATGTCAGACAATCATTTTAAGTCCTCCGTGCGGCAGACATAGGATTTAGGCAAGAGCGGTATAATTCGAGTATAATAGCCACGCTGTATAGCGAATATTCTTTACACGTGTACGTTCGTCAAACATTTTATTGCCATCGCATTTTTTTAAGCTCGAGCGCAAATTGGTCTCCGCGTCTCGGATATGTTTGAATGTCATCCTTTGTCTCGAGGTTTCCGAGCTTAGCTGCGGACGACTGCCAGCACGCGTCGAATCGATTCGGCCCTGACGTGTGCCAATTGTGGCCAGGAACAGAGCAGCCGCTCGGGCATCTCCAGAAATCCCCAATGGCCGTCAAGTTCCTGACCATGAACTTTCCATTGTACTTGGTAAAGTATTTTATGTTGATCTATGGCTAACGTTTGTGTTGTTTTGCCTCCCTCTTCAGGCGTTTTTGAGTGATTCATCTAAATTCGGGCTCATGTGTGTGTTGTTTTTTTCCTCCCTCTTCAGGCATTTTTGAGTAATTGGTATAATTTCAGTTCATTCCAGGCTGTATTACGATAGGCTGATTCAATCACATGACACTTGCGGCTCGCGGGGCAGTGACGACATCAACTGAACAACACGCTAGCTTCCGCGTTTACGTGCTGTTAGTGGCAGCGAAAACATCGCTTGTGAGTCGGGTTTTGATTTTCTGGGGAATGATTTTCTGCTAAATGCAATTGAGATGCTCTGTGTTACATTCCATTCCAGAGTTGCTGAATAAAATATGGCAAGCGAATACACCACAAACGTAGCTCCAAAATCGAACAAACCAAATACAGAATGCAAAGCAGTCTTTTGTCTTTTTTTTTTTTTTTTTTAATATCCAAAAATGCTTGATTGGTATGGTTGTACTTTGCCTAAAAAGAATTAAGGAGGGATACATCATTGAATAAAGGTTGAAACCCACTGATCTAAATTATATTAATTTTATGTATGAGGTCCTGTTCCGTATTTAGTATAATGCACAAGCGTTGAATAGAACAGAGGTCCCAAAACGGTCCGCGGCCAGATACCGGTCCGTGGATCAACTAGTACCAGGTCGCATGGGCCGCACCCCAAGTAATATTCTGGAACCGATTTAGTTTATCCTTTAACAGTTCATTCATTTGTGCTTTGTTTAGCTTGATCTTTGTTTTTTTTGGCGCCACCTCTGGCCGCTGTTGATATTACCCCCGGGTCCGCAATAAAAATTTCAAGCTTTTACCTGTCGGCGGAGATAAAGTTGGGATCCCCTGCCGCAGTAATGCATAGAGTAGATTAGGGTACTTGATAGAACGCGTACAGTGATACACAGGCTAGTAAAGTACTACATAAGCTTGAATAAACTCCGGGCGAGCGCAAGAAAGCTCGAGTGTGTGTTTGCCGGCTTCGCGGTTAACAGCTGAAGTGAGCGATATCGCGTATCGATCGGCGGTCGCCCCTTCAAAGCCGCAAGAGCATCGATCATCTCCTAAGTGGAGTCATTAACATACACGCTGTTAACAAGCGGAGCCACGGTGTAGCGCGTCCGGGCATCAAGACAGTCATCGATACGCGCGCTTAGCGGCTAACTCGCGCGCCGGCAGAGTGGATCATCCGTCGCTCCAACCTCTTTACTTCAGCGTGAGAGCGCGCCCATCACAAATTCAGAAGGCAAACTGAGGGGAAAAGGATTCGACGAGCTCGGCCGAACTCCGGCCTTTAGACGCTACGCAAACAAAAATGACTAGAATAAGCCATTAAGCGCTAAAAGCATGGCTATGCCCACTAAGAGAAGCTTTTAGCAACAAACACATGGCGAGGGATGGGCCTGGATCTGCAAAGAAGACTGGATAGGATACAGGGTGACTTACATGACAACTTAGGGCTGTAGTTCTCAGAATGGGGGTTCAAGCAGCCCTGGGGCATTTCGAGGGCTGCGCGGCATTTCAAGGTTTCTGCAAGTATAAGCAAATGTAACCCCTGGGTGTCTGTATTTTTTCTTTTTTCACTAAAGCGGCCTTTTTTCACCCA
Organism: Hippichthys cyanospilos; assembly: GCF_059441005.1. Taxonomy (NCBI): domain Eukaryota; kingdom Metazoa; phylum Chordata; class Actinopteri; order Syngnathiformes; family Syngnathidae; genus Hippichthys; species Hippichthys cyanospilos. The sequence continues at coordinate 5,286,622 of NC_142378.1, read as the reverse complement.
ACTTGACTTTGGAAGGATCATAAAGTCATCAAATATGGATACCGTAATTCCCCAAGTATAAGACGCACCCCTTAATTTGGGGGTCAAATATTGGTATTTTATGTGTTACCGTGTATAGGACGCACCAGTCTGGCGACAATTGCAACAACATAGAATAACTCTCATTTTTGTAAACTCTTCATTTTTTTTTGTGTTAAGCATGTTTCAGCGGTCAGTGAACGCCTCGCCAGTGTAACTTTGAATAAACTTGAAGCTGTTTTTCCTTATTCTTGCAACGCGGTTGGAATTTATTTTACCATAAATACCCAAAGTTGAGCAGCATCCGCGTTTCATAAAGTTCACGGTTGTGTGTGTATATGCTGCAATTAATAAACGTGTCAAAAGGGATTACCTTTCTGTGCACTGTTTATTGAATCCGCTGGAGACGTAACTTTTTCCTCTCGATTTTAGTAATATTTCTGCGGGTGAACAAGGACGGACTCGGACATTGGTTCTGTCCGTCCACTTCTTTTATTGAAAATTTGTTTTTGATGTCAAAAATGTGTGTATGTATACATCTAGTTCATGAGTGCAAGATTGGCTTAATATTAAGAGGAGCGCTGGCCATGAGTGTCATCTAATTATTCATTACCTAAGTATTTTACATGATGAAAATTCTCGTCCACGGTACCGAAAGAGTTACTAACCTAAATTATTTCACGGACCCCACTTTGAGAACCAGTGGTTTAGCGCCAAAATTTGGAGCTTAGCCACCCGAGGAAATCGTGTTGTAGCGCTCATCATGACCGAGAAGCTTTACTTATCGTATTGGACGCAAAAAAATTCACATTTTTCCACGTACCCCCTGCCACGTGGTTGTGTAACGCTGGTTGGGAAACGGTGAATTGAACATAGCGTGTAGTAATGTAGTACTACAAAGGACAGAGTACGAGCCGGGGTGTTGAAATATCGGAGGGAGTAGCGTTTGCCAATAGCACTTGAATAATTGAAGCTCGGCAGAGGTTCTAAGCTTCCAATCGTTGCGTCTGCTGACATCAGATCAGATCCTGAGGGGGCCCCGCTACTTCCTGTCCGACTACATTACGGGCAAAAAAAAAAAATATCCGCGGGAATATTTCCCGCCACGTGGATACGATTGTACTTGTAATTCTCCCGTTTTCTCCCGCTCTCGAGCCATTACTTCCATAAATACGCCGACGTGATTTACGGCTCCTCCGAGGGCTAATTTAGGGCGTGAGGAAAAAAAAAAAAAAGCACGCGCATTTATTAGCGCGGAGCGGGGGAAATCCCGGGGTCGGCTCGCATCAGCTGCGATTTTCTCCTTCAAAGGCGGCGTTGATAGATGCGAGCGGACGCCGCGCCGCGATCGATACGCGCTCCCGAGGACGGAACGGCCTTCCCGGGATGAGTCGACCTCTTCCAAGGCCTTTAATTCCCGACGTTTAATCGCCCGCTGCTGAAATATTAATTGGCCTCTTTTCGCTTTAGGTGTGTGCGCGCACTTGTGCTTTTGTTTGCCATTTGTGTGTTTGTCCATTCTCGCATACGCCCGCATCAATATTGTAAGGCTTAACATTTTCAGCGCGTTCAAGGAGTAAAGTGGAAGTGTTTGTCCTCGCACACACAAGATCCATCAAGCACTTTCCCGCCGCGCGTGTGTCCGCGCGTACCCATGAGACGTCGCTGATGGGCGTTCGTGCGGCGACCGATCGAGGGCGCTCCCTCCCTCGAGTCTACCTGCCCCGTTCACCTTCGCCTTTTCCGCGTGCCTCGTCCCGACTTTTTGACAACGACGAGCGGGAAAGTGCTCTCGGCCCTCCGAGAGCAAACACAAAAGCTGCTGGCGGATGTGTAAATGCATCGACGCCACTCGGGAATGTGTCTTTTCTTTTTTTATTCCCGACTACATCGGCGTTTGTCAATTATTTTTGCAGCCAAAACATTTCGTGCCCCACCGCTCGCCGCCGCGGCTATGAAGAAAATCATTATCTACGATAATTGCAAAATTATACCTAAAATTGGAACCTTTTTAACTAACAAAATTTACTAAAATACATTTTACAGCAAATGCAGGTCTGAGGATCAACTGGGCCACACCCATAATGTTTTGGAACCGATTTTGTTTACTTTTAACAGTTCGTTCAGTTGTGCTTTGTTTGGCTTGATATTTGTATGTTGGCGCCTCCTCTGGCCGCTGTTGATATTACACTTTGTGGTGAGGAAGGACGGTGACACTTTGTTCTGTTTCTTTGAAATTTGATCCACGGGTGATTGTAAGCTGTTCTTTCTTTATAAGAGTGTTGTCATTTATGATAATATGCCCCAAATAAGTTTGTTGATCCAACAACTTGGGACTGTGGATAACGTGCTAGCTAATGTTAGCATGTTATATAGGGCTTCCTTGTAAACTTGAAAACTGTCTAACTGAACTGTTTGATGCTGAAAAAAAATAATTAAATCGAGAAATAATAATTTAATCAACTGGAACTTAAATACGGGAGCAGCAATGTTTTAAAAATGTGAACCTGTAGAAAAGCATGATTTTGCATTAGTCATTGAGCTGATATTTTAAATCAATGATAATCATTAATTTGATTCCATATTTTTTTATAGATATCAAAGCATTTCTAACCAAAGCAATGAGAGCATAATTGCACCACCTAGTGGCGTGGATGTGCAATTACACTACCGACCACTACCAACAGCTCCCTCGTACTTATGAGGTAAAACATATAATAATATATAATATATAGGTAATATATATTTTATTTAAACTCTAAACAATGATTAAAAAAAAAACACCACAATTGGAACATAAAATAAATGGGGAGTGTGAAATATTGTAAGTACAATTTATATCTGAATATATAATTATTCAATGGAATGTTTGACAAAATAATTATTCTAAAAATATTCAAAAGTGTCAGGCCTAGTATAATAGCTTGCTTGATTGTTTTAGAATAGAAATGAATTTTAAAGTGGCCTTAGCATTTGCCCGTATGCAGCCCTGAAATGACGAATTTTGGACATTCTTCTTTTAGGCCATAATTAGCAAAATTGACTTACCAAGACTCCTTTAAAATGTCCTTCACCGAGGCTCAAAAGTCCACTCCAGCTCCTTTTCCCACAAATGAGAGTGTTTTAGAAATATTGTCAATACGCAGTAGGAAAAATTCTGTTGTAATTAGCGGCTTGTGCAAAGACTAAGCACAAAGGTCGCTAACGATTAGCTTAGCACAATCGGCTAACTCACCTTGACGAAAAAGTCACCGTCTCCAGGTTGTCTCCTGCTGGAGGACAAATGCTCGCCGACATTCGCTATTTTGTTTGGTTTTGATGACTAAATTTTAGTTTAATGCGCTAGTTGGCTCCGTGAAGTCATGTCGATATTGTGAAGGGTGCGGTCTCAACAAAGTTGGCTTAATTTACCACCAGCTGCATCAGTCTCAGCACAATTATTTGCACCTACTTCCACCTGGTTAAAAAGTTATCTATTATGGCTTTCAAATATTTCCAAGCATTGCGTTATTGCTAATGGAGTTTTCGTTGTTTATAGGATACATCTGTTTTGCTTTTGACTTTGTAATCACTTGCAGGAAATAAGAGATGTCCAGTCAAATTCTGATTTTCAGGATCAGCCAATACAAAGTCCCAATTTGATAAATTCTCAATGTTATGATGATCCATTTGAGTTGTTTTTGGTTTTCATTTATTTTTTCTTAAAAAAAAAAAGTACAGTGCGTCTACTCCTTAAAAATAATAAGAAAAGTCATTTCGAAAAAAGATAAAAAATGTTTTTAATCACTGATCGTCTCCTCCGCTAAAAATGATTTGATTGGACCGCATTTCCGATCATGTGATCGGATCCGGAAATCAATAACATGATTTCAAAAAAAATCTTAGATTTTAGGTGTTGATTTTGCTTGGGTGAAAAGTGACAAAAAAAATTGTCATCCCCAAAAAGTCTTGAAAGCTTATTCGAAACCGCAATTTGAAACTCAATCCCTAATTTAAATTTTTAATTCTAAAACCAAATCTGAAGCCTTAACTTGAAACCGCAAATCTCGTCTAAAACACTAACGATCAAGTTCACACCCTAATTTGCAACCTAAACCTTGCTCGAAACCTTACTTATCATCTACTCATGACGCTCTTGTCTGGAAGGTGCTCACATTTGTAAATGCTCTTAATTCCAACACATAATGCGGAACCTTTTTTTTATTTCATAAGTGAGATTTTGCTGCCCCCTATCTTTCCCTCGATTAATTACACACCAACTGATCCGGCTTTCCCTAATGTACGCGAACTTTAAAATTGTGACGTAATTGATTAATCGATCAATCAAGTGATTTTAGTGTAAACAAACCAGATTGTTTGAGTGTGGTCCAGGAATGTTACCCGAATGTTAAATGAAGAATATACAACAATTTGTGGAAATCATTCAAATTTCACTAGAAGCATTACGTTATAGTGGTGCATTTTTGGAAATATATATAAATACTGTACTTTCGGAAGAGTATTCTCGCATGTAGGTTGAATCATAATACTGACAGGAAAATGAGGCAAGTTTTAAAAAACTGCAGTAACCACTATTTTCCACTGGAGGGCAGCCTTTTGCAAGGAATCAGTTGACTTCCACTGAACGGCGTTTCTAAAGACAATTTACTAAAATACAAAATACAACACACTTCTTCTTTGATTGACTTTTTTAAAAGAATCTGAAGTAATTTATTTAAATACCACACGCAGTACAAGATGTTTATCAGTAAAACGTCAAATGAAAAAAAAAGTGGTCTTTGATGTAATAGTCAGAGGTTTGGAAATTTGGTCCCTTTGGTCAATATTTGACTACATAGAACACAGTGGAATGTGTAAGCTTACACAAAAACACACACACACATTCATTTCTATTTATTTTTGTTCCCTCGCCGATGGTCTAAAGTTTCCTGCTCGACAAGCGATTGGTTCAATTTGTACGTGTGTGTGAGCGCTTCTGAAGCAATAAGACACACACAAGCCACAATATTAGGTACACCAAAAGAAGACAATCGTGTTGAATTTTGGTGAACTTAGCAAAAGTTAAATAAAGGATGTTTTTGGTATTGCCTTTCAAGTCTGCACTGTTGAAAAAAAACTTGCATTGTTTGTACATTTTACTCAAATTTGGTCAAATGTTACAAAAACATTTGAGCACTGTTATACTACAGAAATACGTTGGCAAAAAAAAAAATCCCTGAAGTAGTAAAACTGCAAGAATAGTCACAATATTCTTAGAAAGTGAAAATACGTCCCTGGCATTGAATGAGTTAATAACAAGAAGCTTGTAAGTTTGAGAATGTCATAATGAGGTTTTTCACCCCGTTTAGAAAAAAAAACTCACTTGAATAAATAAAAACCGGAAAAAAAGTCATAAGTTTTAAATATTTTGAACCTATTGAGGTGTCCCTAATATTGTGGCTGTGTTCCATCGCGCATATGTGTTCAGCGGATACTGGCTATTTCCCAAATGGAGCAATAACAGCGCCGACAAGAACAAAAAGAGGTGCGACATTTAACTCCTTTGGGAAAAAACAAGACAGTTAAAATGCAGACTTAAACGGAATTTTAAAAAAAAATGTGCACCAACATTACAACTTTGGCAGAACTTGCGCTCTACTTTGGTGATTTTAACGTCCCTCTTTGTGATGCTAATGCTAAGTTGCTACACGCGTAAACACGAGGACAGCCGTATAATGGTAAGAGATGTTTTTTTTTTTTTACCTCTCTCTCTCTGGTGCTTTTCAAGCTGTTTTTCCAGTGTTTTAACTTCCATCACTTGGTAAGCGTACTCGTAGCCCATCGTTTTCTAACGAGCCCCAAGGATTTTCATCCCTGGGGTTAAATGTCATGTAAATATAATGAATGTAAAACTATTAATTTGATCTTCAAAAATGTGGTTTGCGTGACGGAATGATGGCGGTTTCGAGGAATCGAAGGACGTTTCATCCTCGCGGGCCCCCCGTCGGCCCAGCGGGAATTGTCAACGGCGCCCCCGAAGGACCGCTCCATGCCCGGAAATCGCCTTAACAAGCGACTCAAGAGAAATTCTGGCTTACAAAGCAAGAACCTTCTTGCCATCATCGTGGTTCCAAATGGTCACCGAGTTACAGACGTGCGGTCGACGCATAGGGGCCGAGGACCAGAACTACCTGGACCGGGAGAGCGCTACTTGGCCTTAAAGCTGCCGGATGAAAAGCTACCGCCCGTCCGTCAGACACCTGCACCCGTTGGCGAAGGCGGTCCCAGTTTCCTGGTTGATCATCTCCTTGACTTCCAGGGGCAGCGAGTCAAAAAGGTGGTCCTCCACCAGCAGGCAGCCCCGGCGCAGCAGCGGGCACAGGCCCAGCTGCGGCGGCAGACGGTCCAAGCAGTTGCTCTTCAGCTCCAGGTGGCTCAGTTGGGCCAAGTGGCCCACCCTCTCGGGCAGGGAGGCGATGCAGTTGTGGCCCAGGCACAGCGTCCGCAGTTTGGTGCACTTGAAGAGCTGCTTGGGAACAAGCTCCAACTTGTTGCCGGTGATGGCGAAGTGCTGGAGGTTCTGCAGGAAGCCCACTTCCGGGGGGATGGCCACGATAGCGTTGTGGCTCAGGTCCAGGTGGCGGAGCTTGGGCAGATTGAAGAGAGACACGGGCAGACACTCCAGCTTGTTGTACGACAGGTAGAGCGATTCCAGGTTCTTGACGTGGCTGATGGAGAGCGGGATGGAGATGATCTTGTTGTGCCAGAGCTTGAGGCACGTCAGCCGCTTCAGGTGCTGGAAGCTGATGACCTCCTCGATGGTCCGGATGTGGTTGGATTTGAGGTCCAGCTCCTGAAGGTTGTTGAGGCTGAAGATGGCGTGCGGGATTCGCTCCAGCTCGCAGTTGTGCAGCTCCAGTTCCGACAGGTTCATCATCTTCTTGAGGCTGTTGAGCACCAGCAGCTTGGTGCCGTCGTTGTGGACTACCAGCTTGACCAGGTGCGGGGACAGGTCCGTGATGTTGGTGGGGATCTTGGTGAGGTTGCTCTTCAGGTGCAGGACCTTCAGGTGCCGCAGGTCTCTCAGAGACTCCAGTCCGATCATCTTGTTGTTCTCCGAGTTGAGGTTGCCCACCAGGTACAGCTCCTGCAGGTTCTTCAAAAGATAGAGCCAGCTGGGGATCTCGGCCACGTCCGTGAACTTGACGTGAAGGCGCCGCAGGTGGTCCCGCAGGAAGATAAACGCCGTCTGCTCTACCTTGGCGGGACAGTGGTAGAAGTGGAGCTCCTGCAAGTTGATCATCTGCGAGATCTTGGCCGTGATCCTGGCCTCAGGGATGAGCTCCAGCTTGAGGATCTCCAAGTCGGTGAGGTCGAAGACGGCGTCGGGCACGCCCGACAGCATGAAGAGGTGCAACTCCAGTTTCTCCTGAACGTTGCGGGTCACGTGCTGCCGGAGCTTCTCGAAGGTCCACTCGTGGTTCAGGCTGATTTCCCGCAGCTTGTTCTCGCTGACCTCCGACAGGAAGACTCCAAAGCGCTTGGAGTAGAGCTGGTCGTACTGGTCCACCATGTGCAGCAGGAAGGCAAAGTCGTTCTTCACGTCGGGGATGTCGCTGAAGCTGCTCTCCTCGCGGACCTTCTCGAACGAGTACTCCTTGAGGGGCCGGCGGAAGAGCCAGAAGAGCGTGTAAATGCAGATGACGCCGTAGACACAAATGAGGGCGATGTAGCTGACCAGCAGCTTCTTCAGCATGAAGGCCATGTTGTGCGTGCAGTGGAACTTCCTGTACCCGGTCAGATGTTTGATCTCCGGCTCGCACAGGTGGTGGAAGTCGATGGAGGCCACGAAGGTCATGGTGTAGCACAGGATGACGATGAACTTGACGGTCTTGATGAGCGTCTGCAGGGCGTACAGCCGGTAGATTAGGTCGCTGTCCTCCACGTGGGCGCGGAACTTGCGGACCTTCTCGAAGAGCGCTTTGGCTTGCTCGCCGTCCTTCTTGTCCAGGATGGTCATGGAGGGCGCCTCGCTCACCAGCTTCTCGGCGGAGAAGGTGACGCCGGGTTTGGTCAGCATGGGCGCCGACTGGTTGGGGCTGCCCTCCTCGCTGCTGGTGGAGAGGTGCTTGTGTTGGGCCGAGGCGCCGGCCAGGCGCTGCTTGTTCTCCTCGGAGTCCTCGCACGCCGTCTCGGACAGCGCCTTGGTGGTCCAGGGAGACTCGAAGCACTTGCCCAGGATGGACACAAAGTGCTCGATCTTGGAGCTGGTGCGGGGATACTTGAACCAGAAGTTGCTGCTCACCATCAGGATGAGGGTGTGGATCAGCGCCAGGTAGGGAAAGTATTTGGAGTACCAGGGAAGGGCCACGTGGTAGCACATTTGGTTGACGAAGACGTACTGCTGGAAGTCCAGCTTGGTCCGGATCCCGCTGGGGGACGGCGGCTGCGTGGGCGGCTGCGAGGGGGCCGGCGTCAGGTGCGCCGTCCGCTCCCCCTGGCCCCTCTCTTTACTCCACGCGCGGTCCGACGACCCGGTCGGCAGGGCCGGCGCCTCCTCGGGGGCCGAGTCCAAGTCGGGCAGGCAGACCACCTGGTCTCGCGTCAGCTGCATGGTCCCGGCGAAGATGGCTAGCATGAGCATGACGATGCCCAGGTAGTCCATGAACACGTCCCACCATGGTTTCAGGATGCGGTAAGTCGGCTGGATGTCGTTCAGGGAGGCGACTTCGGTGAGGGTGAACATTCCTACCGCGACAAAAGACAAAAATGGCGCCCAGTTAGTGCTGGGCGCATCTGTCTTGCGGTCAGGAGATCTGGCTTGGAATCTGGAGGAAAAAAAATGGTTGACAAAAAAATGGTATGGACCATCCCTGGTTTAACACTGTTTGCTGCACATATATACTGTATACAACTACAACTGAATCAGTGGACTTTCAAAAAACATACAAAATGTTTTTTGGATTGAATGAAATAATGCTGTGACATTTTCAAATTTTGAACAAATTAATTGAAACATGAAGGGACCTCACGCTTAAATATAATACCATCACTCCTTTGCAAAAAGTTGTATGCATTTCTTTTGTTTTATTAAGAATACTTGTCAATACTGAGTCACAAATATAACAGATGATACATCTCTATCTTAACAAACCGGATACGAATGGCACAATTGTTTTTTCTAGTCAGAGTCAAATACAGTAAGACTGGAACAAGGTGGTTGGAAGATTAACACCAGGCACGCACTTGTCCCTGCAATATGTTGCTTATCTGGGTTCTGGGCGCTTCCTCAGGTCTTCCTTTTTGTGGCACATTAACCAAGCAGTACAAGTTCTTACATGTTTACAAATGTTATCCAATCCAGACCGCTGACACATGCCTTCCACTCTCGCGTCGGCATGCTATTGCTAACGAGCCTGTGCCTGTTGTCTGTAAATAAAGCGATCATAATACATGCTTTTTCCATAAAGGTCTTTTCATCAGGGGGGCAGTAAATAGGATTTTTTTTTTTATATAAAGGGGAAGTCAAGTAAAAAAATTGTACCAGCAAATTGGGTGACATTTTAACTCCTAAGAGAAATTTTGACCCAAATCAGGTTTTTGGTGATTTTGACGTGTGATATCAAAGGACTAGCATACAAAAAAAAAAAACACTAGGAGAGGTACACCTTATAGTTGTAAAATTTAGCCCATGTCTGGCTCATTTACTGCCATTCAAGTGTGGAAATACTGTCAATTTTGCACGTATTGAAAAGACGATGTCTTATCACGCATTTACCACGATTTATGCATTAATTCGTTTACCTGCAACTCGCCAACATGGCTGTAGATTTTTTTGAGTTGACACCACAAAACTACCAGGTGGCGCTAGCAGCCAACTTATAACGTTTGCAACCCTTTTGATGACTTGATGATCGTCTTAGCCTGGACCCTCAGAATGCAAAAGTCTTCGAAAGACATAATACTCTAAACATTGCATAATAAATATTCCTATTTCAATTTCATATGTAAATATACAACGTAGTTACTTTTTGTGAATAAAGCGTAGCCCCCCCCCAAAAAAATTTATATGTATGGACAGGGCTGATGCCACTGAACATGTTGAGTGGTTGAAAGTAAATATATATTTATTATTTGAAACCGTTATGACCCTTTCAAAATTATCACCCAAATTGGGTGATAATAAGGCCGGGCAAGTGAAAAGTCCCCGCCACCCTTGAGTTAAATTCAACTATTTTTGTTTTATCTTTGGCAGCGAGCAAAAGTAAAGAGCCTTCTTTGACAATAGGTGCTTACAAACAGTAATGCATACATGTCTTTGTTACATCTTACCATAATGTACATATTCTGGAATCAGCCAGTCCGTCCCGTTTTTATTTGATAATGTAACTTATAAAAATGTTCAGTGAATGTATTATAGGACAAAATACTGCTGTGCTCAAATTTTCACGGGTAGAAATGTGTTCAAGAGACAATGAGGAAGTAGTTGCCTAATATCCGAGTCGTCAGTGAATGCCGCATGGCTGCTTCCGTATTTGTCGGGTTAATTAAAAAAAAAAACATTCGGAGTCTTATTCAGCGTATTTGTTCTAATGCCTTTAAGACAAAGAAAACACACAAAAACAATCATGTACCCGCTTTACACAACACCGAACCGGCACCCAATGAGGTTAGAAAAGAGTCATACGAACCTTCGCGGAGGTGTGCTCGACGCGCGCCGTTTCCCCGCTACGCCAGAACCGAAGCCGTTCGCCGGTCGGCGACCGTGTGGGAGCCGTCCATTCTTCCTGGTCGCGTCGGCGCCGGCTGCCTGTGGCCGTGCTCGGGCCGCCTGTAAGCGGCTTAGGGCGGCTGCGACTTCCCCCCACCCCCACCCCTCTCCCCTCCCTCCTCCCGCCTACCCTCGCTGTCCCGTCTCGCCGCGGATGGTCCGGTCCGGTTTGTTCCGCCGCCGGTCACGGGTGGGCGGCTGACGAGATGGACTCTCGTTCGGTTGGAAGTGAAAGTGAACGCGGAGGTGGCGTGAGTGCGTGTGAGCGGATCTTCTGCTGCCGCTTTACGGTTTTGGACGGCAGGTGGAAGCCGCGTGTCGCGTGACGGCGAAAGCCCGCCACGCACAAGCGCCCAAGGGAGTGTCAAGCAACTGCAGCTGGCTCCAGATAAGCAGATAACTATAAGGGGGTGTCCGACAAGTGTCAAACGAAAAACGAAAAAAAAAAAAAAACACGCTACGGCTACTATTACATTTAAATAAAATAACAGCGCTGTAACGCGGTAGTGTGAGTCACACAAATTAATGGATAGAAAAAGAAAATGTAAATTCATATATGAAATAATAAGAGTCAAAACGAATGTTCTAAAAGTTTTATTTAACTTGTAAAATAATCTTTGTAGTATACGGTGCTTTGTTTAAGGCATGGCTCAATACATAATACAGTATATTGTTGTCAATAAATGTGTGCAAAATAAATATTTTCAATATAAACCATAAATATGACCATACACACTTGCACAATTTTGCAAGGACCCGTACGAGAAATACTGCTTAAAATGGCTATCATTATATAAACAAACATATGCAAAACATAAAAATACATGTAATGTCTTTTAGGTAGTCCACAAAATGCTATGACAATTTAGAGAGTTTTTTTTGTAATCTCTCATTTTTTTGCCCCATTACCTTGGTCACAAAAATATTTCTTTTGTTCAAGCATTAGCATTGAATGATGAACAGCAAGCCATTTTCTTCGCAATAAGTTGTGAAATAGTACAGAAAAAAATGAAATTTGCCTAAATGTGTCTTGTGATGTTTGGACCACTGTCAGTTGACTGAATGAACACATCAGACAGAGATTTTTTATCTTGTCATTTTGAATGCAGCTCGTATTTTGGATCACCTTTCATCAAGAAGGTGTACCTAATTTTGTGCCCATGGAGGTAAATGAGGCTTGAATAAGGTCAATTAGTCCTTCATGCCTTAATTTAGCTGCGGTAAAAGTAAAGTTGCCCTGCAGACAAAACTCCAGGCGATAGGCATCTTCTCAGAAAGCTGCCAATAGAAGAAGAGGCAAAGATGTAGTACGACGTAGTATTTTAGCCATGGTGTTTCTTGGTTCTACTTGAGACTTTTTTTTTTGTAATGTTTGCCAAATTTCATATTGCTAAGTGAAACTGGGTTAAGGGGCTGACTTTCAAAAATGGGCACGAGAAACTAGAAAACGCATTTCGTAAAAAAATAGTGCAAGTGTTACGTGGGCTTGTGTGATCCTACCAAACAACAGAAGAAGCAAACTGGAGGCACTGCGGTGACGGTAAGGCGTCTTCACTCGGCTTTCATGTGGTCCCTGACGTCGGACGGCAGAGTCTCGAACAGGACGTCTTCTACCACGAGGCCGCTGCGCTTGAGCGCTCGGCAGCAGCCCAACTCCTGCGGCAGAAACTCGAAATGGTTCCCCTTGAGCTCCAGGTGGCTGAGCTGGGCGAGGTAGGAGATCTTTGGCGACAGGACGGAGAGCGAGTTCTTGCCCAGTTTCAGGGTCTTGAGCTTCTTGCAGAAGAAGAGCTCATCCGGGAGGTTCTCGATTTTGTTGCAGGTCACCGAGAAGTACTGCAGGCTCTGCAGGACGCCGACCTCCGGCGGGATGAAGCGGATGTCGTTGTGGCACAGCTCAAGGTAGCGGAGCTTGTTGCACAGGAACAGGTGCGAGGGCAAGATCTCGATCTTGTTGTGGCTGAAGTAAAGGCGCTCCAGACTGCCCAGCTTCTTGATGTGCTCGGGGATGTACATGATGCCGTTGTGCCATAGCTTCAGGCAGGTTAGCTTGCGCAGGTGCTGGAAGCTGACGATCTCCTCGATGGAGCGCAGGTTGTTCTCCTTCAGGTCTAGCTCTTGCAGGCCGGTCAGGCTGAAGATGGCGTGCGGGATGCGCTCCAGGTCACAGTGCACCATCTCCAGCTCTGTCAGGTTGGTCATCTTCTTCAGGTTGCCCAGCATCACCAGCTTGGTGCCGTCGTTGTGCAGGTAGAGCCGCTGTAGGTGGCTGGAGACATCCACGATGGACTGCGGTATCTTAGTCAGGTTGCTCTTCAGCGAGAGCGTCTTCAGGCACTTCATCTCCCGCAGAGACTCCAGGATGATGTTTTTGGAGGCGTCCGGGCACAGCGACCCGGTGAGGTGGAGCTCCTCCAGGTTCCTGAGGCCGTACAGCCAGCCGGGGAACTCCCTGCCGTCGTCGAACTTGACGCGGAGCACCTTGAGGTTCTCCTTGAGGAAGGATGTGGCAGTGGTGTGTAGCTTGATGGAGCATTGATACAAGGAGAGCTCCTGAAGGTTCTCCAGCTGCGAGACGGAGGCGGGGATGCTCACGTTGTTGATGATCTCCAGCTTAAGCGACTGCAGCTCGCTCAGCTCAAAGACCGTGTCGGGCAGGCCGGGCAGCATGAAGAGCTGCAGCTCCAGCCGGTTGTTGGCGTTGACTTGCAGCCTCTGGCGGAGCTTTTCCGCCGTCCACTCGTGGTTGAGGTTGAGCTGCTTCAGCTTGTTCTCGCTGACCTCGGACAGGAAGACGGCAAATCTCTTGGAGTACAGCGGGTCGTACTGGTCGATCATGTGCAGCATGAAGGCGAAGTCGTTCTTCACGTCCGGTATGTCGCTGATGCCCGTTTCTTGACGCACGTACTCGAAGGAGTACTCCTTCAGGGAGCGGTAGAAGAGCCAGTAGGATGTGTACAGGCTGGTCAGTCCGTAGACGGCCACCAGGCACAGGTAGCAGTAGGAGAGTTTCGAGAAGAGGTGCGCCATGGTGTGGTTGCACTCAAAGTCCTTGTAGCCGGTCATGTCCTGTATCTCCACCTCGCATGGCACCCTGTTGCGCACCTGGTCTACCAGGGAACTGTTGTAGATGACTATCACCAGAAACTTGAACACCTTGAAGACCGTCTGCCGCACATACATGACGTAGAGGATGTCCCCCTCTTCCACATGCAAGCGGAACTTCTTCACCTTTTCGAAAAGCGCCTTGGCTTGCTCGCCCTCCTTCTTATCCAGAACGCTCGCCGAGGGTTTGTCCGCCACGATTTTTTCCGGGATGGAGCGGAGCGACTGAGTCTTCTCCAAACCGACGCCTCCGGGTGACGCCACGGCGCCGCCCTTTTTGTGGCCCGTCTCCTCCGGGTTTTCTCCGGAAACCTCGGACAGAGCCCGGGTGGTCCAAGGGGAGTCAAAGCACTTGCCCAGCATGGAGATAAAGTGCTCGATTTTGGAGCTGGACCCGGGGAACTTGAACCAGAAGTTGCTGCACACCATGAAGACGAGCGTGTGGATCAGAACCAAGTAAGGGAAGTACTTGGCGTACCAGTGCAAGGCTTTCTCGTAGCACATTTGGTTGATGAAGCTGTACTGTTGGAGGTCCAGGTCCGTCTTGAGGCCGCTCATCTCTCTCGGCCCGGACGAGATGTTGTAACGGAGCTGCAGAGGTTTCACGGCCACTTCGCTGCCGTTGTCGTGGGATGACGACGTTCTGTGAGGGAGGCAGATGATCTTGTCTTGCATTACCTACGGAAGAACGGAAACACAAGCAGGTGCCACCGGGGTGGCGGTTACCGTATTTTCGAGAAAAAAACAACGCAGCCTCACGGTGGAAGATAATGATGATCAAGTCGACTAGATCTTTGTCACGACAGTGCTTCACGGACTAACTTCAAAACGAAATCGTCCCAATGCCGTTCCTTTCATACATTACTTGATATTCCACCTTTTATTTTGAAGCATTGTCTTGCCAGACAGATTTCAGTAATGATTTGCAGTGCTCAGGTGGAAATTTCACCAGTAAAAACAAATTCACTTCAGAGCACAACATACGCCGTCAATTTTTTTGTATCAGCGACAAGTCAAATAATGTCAGAAAATAAAGAAGCGAAAATGAAACGCTTTGGAAGATCGAGAAGAGGAACAAAACACACATATTGAAACTAAACAAATGAACACTCAAAGTAAAAAGCCGACTTTTCTACCAACACGGACTGTTAAATCAATGATTGCGATATGAAGAAGTTGATGTCGGATGCTACACGTAAGTTCATTTTATTGTATTTAATTTTACTGTGATATTTAGTAATATCTGTTGTTGGTTTTTGCTCACGTCTTGTAAATGCACTTTCTTGTAAATGCACTTTGAACCTTGGACTTTTTCCCTTTTACTGGACAATTTAGAGTAGAGTAGAGTAGAGTAGAGTAGAGGAGAGTAGAGTAGAGTAGAGTAGAGTAGAGTAGAGTAGATATCACTGGTGGAAATTGGGTTTTTGAAAGGTACCAACGACAATCTGTGAATTACTTAGCTAAAATGTCTTTGGTTGTCACATTGTCCTTGAAAGCTGTTCTTTTGGGGTCAACCCACGATTTTTTTTTCTTCTTTAAAGAACACATCAAACACCTGTCACAAAGCCTTATTTTGTCTGGGTCACTGTTTAATTTGAAAGATATCAGCAAGGATAAGAGAGTCAAAGATGATTCACAAATTTTCTGCGTTTGGAAGTAGCATCAAAGTTCTATCATACTCCCCTATCAAAGCCTGATTTTTTTTCTTTTCATTTTCAGTCTTGAAAGTGATAACACCAGGAATCGAGTCAAAGTTGACCATGTTTTGGAGGTGGTATGAAAAGGGTATTTCTATTATGTATTTAAAAGGCGTAAATACAATAGCTGAGAGAATTTTTCCCTACAGAACGCAGATTCAAAGTTCAAACACGGATCTCTGGCTTCTTCCACACTGTCATTTAAAAGCAGATGATTTTCTGTACCAACAATAAAGTGCTTGTTGCTTTCACACAAGATCTTTCTGTTAATGTTAAAAGCCGCGTACTGTTATGTTGATTGGTGCCAAGTTTCTGCTAAAAATAACAAGAAATGGCGCATAGAAAAAAGGTCAGGCATCTGCAGTTTGCAGCCTCATGTTTACTAGAAGGAACTGGGCGGAGGGGAATTTTCCGCTGCTGAATGCCTCCTTTGCTGCTGTGTTCAGGTTGTAAAAAAAAAAAAAAAAAAAGCGTGTCTGGGTGTTTGCCAAAGGAGACCGACCTGGAGCGTGCATCCGAACACGCCGATCATGAGCATTATGACGGACAGGTAGTCGGTGAACACGTCCCACCACGGCTTGAGGACCCGGAAGGCGGGCTGCTGCTCCGAGAACTGGCGGAATTCCATCACGGGAATCATGATGCCTGCATAGACAGGGGACAGCAGCTAGTGGAGTGCTTGCGCAAAAACGTGGCAGGAGCTCCTATTACTGATGGAATGTTTTGCACCGGATGTTTTTATTGATTCTTACAGCCAGCTAAGGATGAGATACCATCAACAACAAACCATCATGCTCTTATTTATAAAGTGTTGGGAGTAATGCATGACAAAAGTAATGTCATTATTGTAATGCATTACTTTTTGCTGAAACGCGGGAGTCACAGTAGTCATAATAGTAGTCATAATAGTCATATTTTACTCGGTATAAATGAGAATATCGCAAAGCATTTTAATGCATTTTTAACCTGAAGGTGGTGTTTTTTTTTGTTTTTTTTTTGGCGAGAGAGAGTAGGGATAAAACAAAGGAGGAAAAATGATTGTTCTTTTGCTCAGGGATGCCACTTTGACCTCAAGAGTTTAGGAGACTCGCGGCAGAGAGGTCGTACGTAGAAGATACAGTACGTTGCCGCTTTCCACAGTGGGTTCGCCTGCATTTTCAAACCTTTTCAGCGCGATCCCTGTTGCAACTAGCAATAATGACAAAGTAAGCTAACCCTCATGTCCACTGTACAATTGCAATTAATAATAGTCGACAAATAGTTGTGGTCAATGTGTATCAAAATGAAACATACAAAAAGTCATGTTAAACAGTACGTTGAACACATTAACAAAGATGGAGGCTAGCAGCTAACAATACATAGTATGATGTAAAAACTGAGTAAAATAAAGTGATTAAAATACATGTATCTTCTCATATCTTTAAAGGTTTATAAAACAATCCAGATTAAATGATTTGTACTGTTTTTAGGCTTAAGCCAACCTTCTACTGGATGTGTACATTTAGAATGGCAAATCCATATTTACAGTAATGTTGGTAAGAGTAACATAAAAGTAATGCAATAACAGTGTAATAACTTACACTTCAAATACACCAATATTGTAATGTAACTAATTACTTTGAAATGACAGTAATAAGTCATAAATAATGCATTTATACACTAGGTTTAATAAATATTAGAAACAGCTCTCAATCGTAGCGTATGGTTGTATTTGGCTGCAAACTACAAAACCTATGATAATCAATGACTTACTCAATCAACACTTGTTACAGTTCCAATTTTAGCTTGTAATGACCGTCGGGAGAGTTAAGCCCATAAGGTCCACTTTGTGTCAAGGAAAATTCCCATTCCCGCCCGATGAGTCAGCCACACATCCTCCACCTCATCCCTTTCCTGACAGGAAATTTGTCCCCGATCCCAAATGAATCCAAAAACAGACATGTTTGGAACACACCCAGACTTCTTACGACAATGAACACATGCGCGTGTGAGCGTGTGTGCGCGCGTGTGTCCTTGGGGGAGGTAATTAATAAAAACTACACAGTCTAACCGCAGTGCAGAATGAAAACACTTATGCATGACTCGTGGAATGAAAACGGCTGTTGAATGAATGTGCAGTAGAAATGAGGATGCTGCAGTGATTTTTTTTTTTTTAAATAACGTTACCTCGGTGCTTTACCTTTCTTTTTTTTCTTCTTCTTTTCCTGTCAAACCGCAACCAGGTCGGGTCTCCTCGTCATCGCCGTGATGCGGTGGTTCCAGCTCTGCTGCCTGCGGTCCCGAATGCCCTTCTGAAGGGAGGTTCGGCCGTGTGGTGCCGGTCGGGCGTGGATGCGAGTCGTGAACGGAGGCGGGCCAAACGTGGATCGGGGCGTGGACTGAGAAACCCGAGACGAGCCAAACATGAGAACTTCTCATCCTCCTTTGGAGTTCGATATCCCCTCAAATTTGGAGTTTTTAATGCTATCCTTTAATCTGTTTTGAAATATGTCTAGACATCATTTTCATTTATTTTTATCAATGATGTACCAGCTTGTGAAGCATTTTTCAAGCAAGTTCTTCCAGTGTAACACTTTTTTTATACATGTAAAACAATTAAACAGCAAGCTGTGCCTTTTATCTGACTAATTTAACTTAGAAATAGCACTTGTGGTGGTCCATAATAGTGTGACATGATCCGTTTTATTTCTGGTCTATGGAAATTAGTAATGAAATAGTGCATCTGTATCAAACGTAAGGAAAAAAAAATCACACAATCTTTTGCAAAGGAGTCGCTATAACACAATCAAACGACAATTTCATTCATGTTCTAAGAAATCTGATCTGAATGTAATTTAATATTGAGAAGGCAATAAAATACGAGGCGCAGCGCTTAGTACTGTGCAGTGCAAATGTGAAGATTTGTCTCTTTAGCTAAAAGACTCACAAATGGCTCATAAAATGTCGCTTTTGGCTATAATATGACTCATTTAGGATGTTGACTTTACCATGTGACAACCTAACTCGTCATTAATCATTATTAAGCATGTTTGTTTAGGAATTAAAATAAACCTGACTAACTAGACTTCTCCTGGTCACGTGGTTCAGTGGTGGTGCTTTCAGGTGCTCGCTTATAAAAACAGCATGAAGCTCTAAGGCAATCATTCATCGCAGGACAAGAGGCGACGCGCTTTTTCGGGGGGTGGGCAACTTAATTCCGTCCATATTATTTTACAGGTTATCCGGTTTCTGTTCATACATCTTTTTACAATCAGGGACAAAAACGTTCCCGCGAGAGGGAACAAGAAAGTTAGTCTTGACACTGCTTCTTCCTGACTTCTATTGAACGCATCTTTTTACCCGTAGTAGGTAAGTGTCGCACAAGGACACGCTTCTTTGGTTATCATTTTTTAAAATTACATTTTCATATTTTGTGGTTTGCGTTTGTTGAAACTGAAGAGGCGCCAGTATTGCACTCACTACAACTATACTCTCAAATGGCGTTCGTGTTTAGCCGGCGGGCTGTTTAAACTAAACACTCGCTGGCGGTTATCATGTTTGGCAAAAAAAAAAAATCAGTATCCCCTTCTCTGTAAACAGTATCATAACGGGGCCAATAAGTATAACTAAGTCGTGCAGTCATATGACGAAATAGTCACTTGATACATTCGACTTTTGTATATTGAAGCATTGCCGATGGCTGCTTCCTGGTTTATCTTCTTCAATTACTATTATAATGAACATTCAATATGCAGCAGCGCCACTTAATGGACTGTCACGTTACTGCAAGCGACAGCGGCGGTGTTGAAAAAAATCACATTCGGGCCTTGTTACGTGCAGATATTGCATATTTTAATACATTATTGATATATCATTGGCAAGGATGCTCAGGAAATCAAGCATATCTCATGATATGTTTTGTGTTGTAAAAAATTGAGTTCCCCTTCTCGACATATTTGTTGCTAGGCAGAATTCATCAATTGGTCACTAGTTACTAGGCGGAATGTGTACTCCTCAAACACTATGGACTGTGGCCAGTTGTTTTTTTTTTGTTGCAGGAACAGTGATTTTGCGATTTAAATTCCTATCTGTGTTAATTATGCAATTTACGTCTAACTATATGCAAATCATGCTTTATTACATGTCATTCATTAATTTGAATAACAAATTGCAGAATGAGTGTGGCCAGGCAGCTCCGACTCTACACCAGGTTTGCTTGCCCAAGAAGTTTTTGTACCTCACAGGCAAGTCACTAACAGTGGCAGTAATAATTTTCTCGGCAGGATGCAACCAAAAAAACAAAACAGAAACATGGTGGGTAATTTAGCCGCCGGTGTGTTGCAGCGTACGACAATGGCGTCCCGACATTGCAACACCATGAGAATTCAAGGGCTGGAAAAGAATGTCTGGTGAGTGAGCATTGGTCTTCTTTTTTTTAAATTATAATTTGACAGGCCAATACACTAACATGATATAAAACCCAGGGTGGCGTTTACATCACTGGCGGCGGATCCTTCCGTGGTTAACCTGGGTCAAGGCTTCCCAGATATTTCGCCGCCACCGTACGTCAAGGATGCGCTGGCGAAGGCAGTATCTGTGGACAAAATGAATCAGTACACTCGAGGTTTTGTGAGTAGCACCTTTCGTATACAAATAACTTATAAAATCATCCAGCTAGCACCAACATGATCCATTTATTTTAGTCACTTTAGTCACTTAGCTTGACTACAGTATGGCTGCATTTCAAATCCACCCCTAGTGTTAGCTTTAGCCAGCTAACACAAATTTAGCACTTCTATTTGGCATACACCAAAATATTTTTTTCCGGCTAACATGGCCAAGTCAATGTCTTTAACCTTAGCCAGTCAGCGCAACCACATCATACTCTATGCATGCATCGTATCATCTAACCTAGCTGTAATGTCATTCACTTTAGCATTAGCATGAAGTGCCGTGTCCGTCTTTTGTCGACTTGACTCTGTAGGGACACCCTACGTTGGTGAAGGCGCTCTCTCAGGTTTACGGCAAAGTATACGGGCGCCCCATCGACCCGTTCAAGGAAATTCTGGTGACGGTGGGGGGCTACGGCTCCTTGTTCAGCACCATGCAGGCTCTGGTGGAGGAGGGCGACGAGGTCATCGTCATAGAACCCTTCTTCGACTGCTACGTGCCCATGGTCCGCATGGCGGGGGCCAAACCTGTGCTGATACCACTACGACCTGTAAGAAACAATCACAATGCGTTTTAATATTATGAGTAGGATTGGGTGAGCTCTAATGAGATTAAATCGCCACAAGATTTTTCGTCCCTACACGGCACGAGATCTTTCACGGGAGAAATTGCTGCATGACAGTAAAACACGTAGCTAAACAATATGAGGTCAGCAGTCTACAAACTATATAAACTCACACATGCTTTCAGGGGGGAGATGGGTACTCCTACAAGACACGTGATTGGGTCCTGGTGCGACCATCGACCAATGAGGGCAGGAGTTGTAATCTACTGTCGCCCCAAGTCCCTTTTGTTCGGTAGGCCAAGAAAAGAGTGCCGGTCTACTTCATGAAACACACACGCTGTTAGATCGACGCAAGGGAGAGCAGGAACGAGGCTTCACCGGAGCATTGCAAATCTCTTACTGAGATTTCTTTTTTTAAGAAAATTGCAGTTTCAACTGTACAGTAAACTCTGATTGTTTTCATGTTTGTTCGGCCACAGGCTTCACTTAGACTTCCCTGGCACTGCTAATATAACCGCGGCTCTCCATGAAACTACAACCACATGAATGGGAAGGGATAACAGTACAGTTACTGTATAAGGTTTAATAATTAATTATTAAAATTTGCATGCTAAGTTGCCTTTGTTGCGCTCCTTTTTCCATGTGACAGAAATCCAGCCAGAAAACCAGCTCCAGCGCCGACTGGTTCCTCGACCCAGAGGAGCTTGCCAGTAAATTCAACTCCAAGACCAAAGCCATCCTCATCAACACCCCTCATAACCCCATCGGGAAGGCACGTAAAACTAAATAAGAATATTGATAATGATAAAAATAAATAAATAAATACACCCAAAGCCAATATGGGTCCCGCCCACTCCCGACAAGGAGATTCTCCCTGCAGGTTTTCACCAGAGACGAGCTGCAGATGATCGCCGACTTGTGCATCAAGCACGATACGTTGTGCTTCAGCGACGAGGTCTACGAGTGGATGGTCTATCGTGGACAGCAGCATCATAAAATCGGTACAAGAGTTTTCGCTACTTATTTTTTTAGGCTTATTTATCATTTGGCTCATTTAGCTCACTTAGTATTCTGCAAATGTAAACAAGAAGGCAGAAAATAGGTATTTTACATCTAAATGTATATCTTTTTCATTTTTTTTAATAACATATGAATTATAAAAGATGGCTTTTAAAAATTTGATTAATAGTTTCTCACTGAAATGCAGGTTTGTGCATTTTAAATGTATTTTTTCAAACAATATTTTATACCGATTTATTGTAAAAAGCCAGAAGTTGTAAAGAATTTTACACATTCATCTATCCAGTAATTGAGTTTCTTTCAATAATAATAATTATAATAAGAAATAATAATAAATTAATAAAACAATTAAAACATTCATTATACATTGGCTACATTTATCTTCTTAGATAACTGCAAGTTACAATTATATGAATTATTAACTCATTCACTGCCAGGCCAGTGAAATGGATTTTTGCCGTCGATAGTCGTCAATGGCATTGAATGAGTTCGCAGGGAAAAACGTTTGCAATAAAATCGAGGGGGAAAAAAAAAAGATAGTCATAGATTCTGCTCATGGTCCCTAGACAACCCTAATTAATTGACCGGTTAAAAATTTTGGCATCTGTGCAGCGACTTTACCCGGTATGTGGGATCGAACCATCACAATCGGCAGCGCGGGGAAGACCTTCAGTGTCACTGGATGGAAAGTAAGACAGTTAATTGATTACATTGAGTACATTTATTGTTGTTTTTTATTTTACAAATGGTATTTTGAAATGATAGAAGAATTGTCAGCGTCGTGAACCTAGCATCTTCGCTAAGCTAATTGTTGACAACTATATTCACTGCCAGGCACATCGGTTCAACTTCAATTACTATTGGTCATAAAAAAATGAACCCTTCAGGGAATCTATTCTTATTTTTATTCGTTAAAAAGGTATTTTTAAAGCAAGAAGACGTTTTACGTTTTCAAGATGTACCATAAAAGCTAACGGCTAGTGTCACCACTCGGGACGGCTTTTGGATTTTCTGTCCTTGTCCACCTAGCTCGGTTGGTCCGTCGGACCCGAGCACCTGATCCGCCACCTTCAGACCGTCATGCAGAACACGCTTTACACTTGCCCGACGCCACTACAGGCAAGTGCGGGGTAAATCACTACGTAACCTAAGACGGGTCGGGATCGTAACGACGAATCTGTTTCCCGGCAGGAGGCCGTGGCGCAAAGTTTACTTTTGAACTTCCAGCTGATGGGTCAGCCCGAGTGCTACTTCACCTCTCTGGCCGAAGAGCTGGAGGGGAAACGGGATCGCCTGGCCTCCATCCTGCGGGGGGCCGGACTGTCCCCCATCATCCCCGAGGGAGGTTACTTCATGTTAGCCGACGTCACGGCGCTAAGTGAGCTCCCGCGCTAACGTTAGCTTGTCAATTTTAGCCTTCTCGTCTTTCTGAGACCTTTCCAAAAAGCTTGAAAGAAATTATGTCACAGCTGAGCATTGCTCAATGTATTTGCTAACGCCACTCTTAGGACATTGAAGGAATTAACACGTTTTCAGTTTTCAAGATAAACAGCGCTAACCGCTAATTTTATCACCGCGCGTCAATGTTTGACAGAATTTCCATCAACCATTGCAGGGCGCAATGAATGATTCCTCTTTTTGTTTTGTTTTTTGAAGTGATGGAGATTATTATTATTATTCATTTTATTTTACAGCTGTATTTTTAAGAGATAAAGTTTCCATGTTCACAAAGTGGCAGCCAAGCTATGCTAATGTCACTGCTAGACACACGTTTAGACTATATTACCTTGAACAAGGTAGGGTAAAAATGAACAATAAATGGAATATATCTTAGATTTTGAAGATTGTATTTTTAGGAATGGAAAGAATTACTGAATGTTAAGATGTTCTTTTTTTTTTTTTCCCTGTAGATCAGAACCTGTCACAAATGGCCAGCGATGAAGCCTACGATTACAAGTTTGTGAAGTGGATGATTAAAGAAAAGGTCAATTATTATCTTTTTATGAAGTGATTTAGTTGGTAAAATCTTACGTAGACGCGTTGCTTCTCAAACCAAAATAGTTTATTTCTTGTTTTAAATTCCATGCTGCTAGGTGTTACGGCCTTTTGGGCCTTCATTTTTCAAACATTCCTTTTTAACGATGTGATATTTGATTCAGAAACTGGCGGCCATTCCCGTCACGGCATTCGTCGGAGAGGAATCAACCAAGGCCTTTGAGAAATATATTCGTCTTTGCTTTATCAAGGTAAACATTGAGCAGATGAAACAGTTCTCAACCGCCGCCGATTTATTATTTTCTTATTAATATTTACTTCGTATTTTATTTCGGGGGATTTATTCCAACAGAAAGATGAAACTCTGGATGCAGCAGAGGTCATCCTGAAGAATTGGAATTCATCTGGAAGCAGAAGCTGAAGGTTTTTTTGTTTTTTTAACCCTTCAGTGTAGTTAAGACCATTATATCATCTCATTATATAGTATATCAATCGGAACCCACTGGAGTGCCTCAAGGCTTGGTTCTTTGCCCTATTCCATTTAACATGTCTCGCTTCCTATCGGCCAACTAATAATAATAATAATAATAGCAATAATTAATTCTGCTGTTTTTCATATCCCAAAACAAATGACTTAATTATGATTACCAGTTTTTATTATCAGTTTTGATGCTAACAGCTAACAAAAAACCCAGGTTCAGCCTCATTGGTTAGACTGTGGGCCAGTCTATAGATTTGTGTCAACTGTAGAAGACGTTTGTTTTTGGTCTATATCTTTTGACTGATTCAATCTATCTGAGTAAGTCCTAGTGTGCTCTGTGAAGGACAACCCTGTTTTTCTGATGATGTCTCAGGTTTATGTAAGATGCATTTCACTTTGCTGTCTTGCTGGGACAAAAACAGAGACAATAACGGACAACAAATGAATAGGCTGGCTATCAGGAGGATAAATAAATTAGATGGGAACTGGCCTTTTGGATATTGTGCTTTGTTGGTATAATATGACTTCCACTACAACAAAAATAATTGAACTTTTCCATGACAGGATTTTATTATGATGCACGTATATTAAAAGGAATGACATTTTACAGCGGTCAAATATGATTACACGATGGATCACATGTTACCTCTTGTCCAGTTTAAGTGTGCTGTGACCCAATAAGTTTTTAATAAAACATTCAATCATTTCCTACTTTGTTGCCTACCTGTGGTCGGCTCGAGTCTGCTGTTAGGTCACTAGAGGGAGCCAGAGCTCAACACAATGCCAACCAAATCATGTACGCTATGTTAAATACTATTATGATTAGCTTTTTTTTATCTTTGGAAAATGGACTAAATTTGAATGTATTAATCTTATTACCTTGTGAAGCCGCCCCTAATGAAAATAGGAAACTTTTATGCTGAAAGCGCAGAATATCGACAGCTCAAACAATTTGTTTTTTTTTTTTCAAGGCCAGACATTCAATCCCAGGTAATTACCTTAGGTAAGTAGTAAAGTAATGAATTACTTGGGATAATTAAGTGCTAATTATAACAATAATAAGAATAACTAAATACTGATGCAATCAAATTATTGAAATACTAAAATATTTGATTATTTTCATAATTTTCAGTACTTAATAAAATATTCAACACTCCTTCAGCCAAACTCTTGAAAAAAAAATATAAGTACCTGTGATTGGATGTCTGGAATCTTCAAAAAAACCCCATAAAAAATAGGTATTTGGTCTTGAATAATATAATGAATATTGAAAGCACATAAATACATTTTTAAGTTTTATCAGAGGTGCGATAAATTGAATGTAGGTTAGGGTTATGAAGGGCAGGAGGTACAGTGGACAAACAAGCTAAAAGGTATTGTGGCCAACGACGGTCTCATGGAAACAGCGTAGGTGTATATTTATGCGCATACGATAATCCGCCCGGAGTAAATAATCAGTGTATTTGGTGCCGATGCGGTCATCCGATCCCTTTGTGAGCGCGTGGGAGAAATTGCTGCCTTAAGTCAAAGCTGTGCGGTAATCTGGGCGGCAGATGGCCCAACGCATGTTTATTTATGTTCAAAACAAACAAAAAAGGATTTTGTAGCCTAGGTGAGCTCGCCTCGACGCTTGGCATGTATGTGGTGGCCGTTTTGCGCTCGCCTCTGTTGCGAAACTTTTAACAAGGACTGAAAAATGATCATGTCGTTTTTTTAGAACATGTTTAGAGTTTCACGAAGAGTTTGGGATTTCGGACTCTTTGTTACAGTATTAAAAATGATTAGGGTATCAAACAAGGGTTAGGCTTTCAAAGTAGGAAACACGATTAAGGTTTCAAGACCGAGAAAGAGTGTAAAATTTTACATTTACCATTTTTTTCCACACTATAAAGATTGGATAAACATTGGATTATAAGGTGCACCTTCAATCAATAGCCTGTTCTAAAACTATTTTCATATATAAGGCGCACCACATTATAAGGCGCATAGAATAGAAGCTAAATGAAGCTGTGCTAAAGGGAATCAGATAAGTCAGTCGAACCTTTCGATCAGAAATTAAGAATAAATATGATTTGTGGAAAACACCCGCCGTTTTTGCGCCTTGTCCCCAAAATAACAGCTTCACAATTGGAGCATATATATGTTAGGCTTTCAATGCTCCCAAAATAGAGTTAGACTTTTAAAGTACTGTGTTTTCTACATTATGAGGCGCCACTTCTACGGATGGCCTATTTTAAAACTGTTTTTATTAATAGGGCTCACCGCATTATAAGACGCATAGAATAGAAGCTACAGTAGTTGCTGAGGTTGCGTTATGCAGCCACCAGATGGAGCTGCGCTAAAGGGAATCCAAACAAAACAATCAGGTAAGTCAAACTTTATTCTTTATTGACGTCTTTATTCTCATTACTCTCAGAAGTGAGACCTCAAGAATGAGAATTTTGACTTCATTGTCAGAATTCTGACTTCAACCCTTTACTGGGCACAGAGGCCGCTTTCGGTTTAGTTCATTAAAGGATTCTGCCTTTATTTATTTTTTTTTACATTAAGATTAATAAAGTTAGATTTCTGCGAATAAAATCCAAATCTGAGTTCAAAGTCTAAATTGTGAGAAAAAAGTCAAAATTCTGTGATAAAAGTGAGAATCCTGTCAAGCTAATTGCCACGAATTGTACATTTGCAATTATTGTGTGCGAAGCTTTCTATGCTCTCCGTCAGACACGTAGCGTGCTCTCGGATTAGGCGTCTGCCGCCGCCGTAATAATCCTGCCGTCGTTTATGCAAATGACGCTGATTGTGCCAATAATCTGCTCTCAGCGTGAATGAGGTTAACGGCCTCACAGAAAGCCGACGTCTTCCAAGTGCCTATTACATTAAGTTGGTTTCAAAGACGGATTTGGTTTCGAGGAATAGGGTAGGCTTTCAGTGATTTCAAAATAGGGTTTGACTTTTGTAGTACCCCATTTTCCGCACTAAACGGCGCACCTGATTATAAGGCGCACCTTCAATGAAAGGCCTGATTTAAAACCGTTTTCATAAATCGGGTGCATCGCATTATACGGCGCATAGAATAGAAGCTACAGTAGTGGCTGGGCTTGCACCATGCATCCACTAGATGGCGCTAAAGGGAATCTCAGCAAAACAATCAGATGAGCCAGTATTACCTAAAATAATTGCTAAAATAACTGATTACTTTGGTATTTAAATACCAATCAATCAACCAGTTACTTTAGTTGTTAATTCATTAAACAAAGCAATTGATTTTGGTGCATTCATACCGAAATTTAAGAATTTTATACCCCAGTTATTTGAGGAAAACAATGCTTTTTGTTAAAAGCGATGAGATGATTTTTTTTTTCCCGCTTCTAACTATAACCCATGCGTCAAAATATAATTTCAAGTGTGTTCGGGTTTTGGGTTTCAATCTATTTTTTGTTAATAAATACTTTGCCAGCCCAGTTCATGAACGTCCACAGCCGTCAATGGCAGCGAATGGGAATAAAGCTCTTGTTGACCTCTCAAACGTGTTCATCCGGCTTTGCCAGCATCCAAGAAGGTCCCAAATATCTGTGAGAATGTGAGAGTGGCGGACCCCCCCCCCCCCCCTTTCCCAATAACCCCTCCATTAATACACGTTCCCACAGTGGCCATATGGCCGTCAGCCTGACAGCTTGCCGGACGCATAATTAATTTGCGCTGGCGTCTGCCTGTTTATTTTCCAACCTACATTTCCCTAATTGCGCCGACCAGGTTCAAATCAAAACGGATGTCGTCCCCGGCGCCGACGCCATTTGCTCGACAATACGGCGGTTCAGGGGTGACGGGCGGGCCGCTTTGGATGCACTTGTTAGAGGTTGACACTTGTGGGGTAGAAATACCCCACAGAGTCTCCATAAGCGTTATTGTGCAAAATTGGGCTTATTGAAGGTAATCCAGTTTTACGCAGAGTTTCACACAGTTTTTTGTTTTTTTTCTGAGCTGGGAAAGTAGGAAGACAAAACTGGTGTCATGTGATGCAGTAAAATGCTTAAACTGTTTCAACACAGAATAAAGCGTTTCTATTTCATGCTTTGTGCGTTGCACACAGTTACTGGAAAATTAGATGGTAAAGTACTTTGTAGACCCAG
Source organism: Hippichthys cyanospilos (assembly GCF_059441005.1). NCBI lineage: Eukaryota > Metazoa > Chordata > Actinopteri > Syngnathiformes > Syngnathidae > Hippichthys > Hippichthys cyanospilos. The sequence goes on along the minus strand of NC_142378.1, from coordinate 5,258,214 downwards.
GATCTACAAGCTAGTGCCTTTCACACAGAATTCAGCAAGTTTTACACAACTTGCTGGTGTGATATAAAAAGTCCCCTTTCACACCGATACTTTGTTACTTTTAGGCCCCTATTTGCCTTTCTTAAAGAGTTTTCATAAAGTTAGCAAATCAAAGCTCAAAAATAGGAATTTGCCTTTCATACAGAACCCAGTGGCTCAGCATATGAGTGCAAAAGTACTGTATTTTTTCGCACCAGATTATCAGGCACAACTATTTTCAGAGATAAAGCGCACCGTGTAATAAGGCGCATAGAATAGAAGCCGCAGTAGTGGCTGGGTGTTGGTTATGCATCCACTAGAGGGAACTGCAATACAATGAATTATTGGTAAATTGTGTCATAGGGGTTCCTTTGCAAAACGTATAAAAATATATTAAATGTTTGTCAGACGGTAGCAATTGATTTAACCCTTGTGCCGTATTTTGATCATTTTTGGGTCATTTTCTTGCACATCAATTTAGTCAAGGGATAACACACTTCTGTTTAAGGGGTCATGCAACATTGAACTTTGACATGTTGTCACCATCTGGGTGAAATTTCAGCTCCCCGGGGTGTATGCTCTGTGAATACTCTGTACAAAAAAGATCGAAGGATTGTACAAAAATACTGCACAAGGTAACGGTGGGAACATTGGTTACATGTTGAAATTTGCCCAGCTTTTCATAGCTTTCTGATATTCCACTTCCGCTTTTCCTTCAAAATGTCCCAAAAAATATGCAAATCACAACCGCATAATTCGACCCAACATTTAAGATTACTTTTTTTTTTTTTTTTTAAACCTTGTACAGTAGTTGGACGGTATTTTTCTTTCTTGCAATGCGTCTTCAGACCAGCAGAGGGTGCTCACGCACAGCCAATTATAGGTCATCGTTAAATCAGATAATAAACCCTGGATTTAAAAGATAAACTCAACTAACATCTCGAAGCGTATTCATGTAAAGTTAGATTATGAATTAGGTCAAATATAATAATAATAAAAAAAGAAGCGAACACTTGACATGTAAATCGGAGCCGAATTTGCACAGCGTGAACACAAATGGAGGCTGCTTTATCATTCTGATTATTTTGCTATCCGGCTGATGGGCGAGATAGACGACGTTGCACCGAGATAAATTGTTAATTAGAAAAGCTGAATATGGATGAGGCGCCCTCTTTGTCTCACATTAATAAGTTTAATTTGATGCCGTCATAGCCAGTGATTACAGATAGCAAATAATAATAATAATAATAATTAGCTCAGCCAAATGATGTTTGAGGGGTGTCACGTGACTTTTTTTTTTTTTTTTTAGTTTAACAGTCAATTGCTAAGACTTGTTTGTTGTTAACCAAAACAGCAGGACCCACTGCGCCGTATCAGTATCTCAAATTCATAGATTTGTTGCTGAATTTGATAGGAAATGCACAAATATAAGTGTTGAAACAGAACAAGGTTTGTGATCGTAAAAATTTAAAACCAAAAAGAGTGGTGAATACGAGTATCGGCCGCTATGGCGAGGGCCGATACTTCGAAACAAGGCCAGGTATCGGCCCGATACTGATACTTGTTATCTGTACTCGCTCATCCTGATGATCTAACTAACTTGTGAAGTCTGATACCACTTTTTCTTCTGACCGATACCAGTATGAGTGCTCAACAATCTCGTAGTCACATATGCAGATACCAAGTACCGATACCACTTCTACTTCTAATTTGTATTTTCTAGTTTGTGGTTGTAAAACTGTAAAACCAAGAGAGTGTTCTATTCTAGTATCAGCTGCCATGGTGAGTACCAATACTTTGAAACAAGGCCAGGTACTGGCCCGGTACCGTTACTTGGTATCGGTACTTGCCCATACCTACTAACTAGATACCACTTTTTTGTTTTATTTTTTATGACGCTAGCATGAGTGCTTAACTCAGATTTTTCTCATTTCATCATTTCTACCTCATGATTTTAAAAGCGTTCCAAGAGAGCAGCCATTAGTAGTATCGAGTTCCATCGCCATTGCTCGATACTGATACTAGGTATCAGTACTCGCCAAGCCCTTTTTTTTAATTTTTTCTACTTTGTTCAAGTCAATACCCTGTGGCATTATGGAATAAAATGCAACTTTATTTGTATCGAGATGACAAGTATGTTTGAACATACTTGAAAGTATGCTGATATGCGTTTGCATGTGCTGCTGTTTTGGTTAGCAACAGAGTTGCAAGTAAGATATGTTTGAACAACAGTTCTTACCTGTTTTTTTTTTTCCTGATTTGGGGGAGTCGTTTAATTGAGGGAAAGCGACCCTCGAGAGGGGGGAGGGGGTTAATCACCTGCCTCCCTTGAAGACCCCCCCCCCCCCCCCCCCCCCCCCCCCGCGGCACTGATTTGCAAGTGCAGATTAATCAGAGCGTGCACGGGCCCTGATGAAATTTTCCTGTTATTGTTCCCAATTTTAGCAACATCTTTTATTGTCTTCATCACTCATCGGCGGGGAGGGGGGTCAGCAGGGGGGCTTTCCACACGCGTCAATTATGCAAATGTCGTCGCACACTTTTGCAGATTACTTCACTCGGCGGCTGTTGTTTGCGATGGTTTTGATTATTAAATATTATTACTTTTTTTTTTTTAATGCGGCCCATCTGCTGCAATCAAAGCACGGGCACAAAGCACACACGCGCCGAGAAAAAGACGAGTCGGGTCGCGTTCAGGCGCCCTCCGAGAAATGAATTCAAGTTGATTTCAATTAGGGGGCACCTAATGATATTTTAATCTGCCGCCTTTCATTTTCAGGAAGCGGGGCCGTTGAAAGGTTTTTGGGGCCCAAATAAGGAACTCACAGATTGACGGTGAGATCTCGGACGGCGATAGCAAATGAAAGCTTTTATCGCCGCTGTTTTCTTGTTAAGACGCTTCACTCGCTATCTTTCTCATACCGTGATAAGAACATGAATCTTTTTCTACAAATGCTCTTTTCTTTATTTATTTAAAAAAAAATGGACTTGCTATTTTCGGAACGATTTCATTATGGTGAGTTTATAACCTTTCACCTGGCAAAAAGTTCCTTCGAAACAATATTTCAATAACTTATTTTAATAATAACTTATTTTAATTATTTTTTTTTCCAAAAAAAATACTCAATACTTTCTGTAAATGATTAACAATTAATGTCTGTACTGATTTTGAATTTGCTGAAGAGAATATAGTTCTCCATAGGGTTGAGGTCAGGGGATTACAGAATATAAATCATGAAATGAAAAGGATTAGCTATTCATTTATTCATAGGCTTTATGTGGCATTTTGAGAAACATTTCAGCAAGTATGTTTGAAGGTATTTGTGAATATGTATTCATATGTATTTGCTTATTATTAGTATGTAGTATTATATGCATTATCATGTATTATTCGTTGTTACTTATTCGTACTTGCGAGTGCGTTCAAGCATGTTTGCGAGTGCATTCAATGTTTTGCGAGTATGTTCTGGATTTATCCACGAGAAATGATGAACACATTTGCCAGTACCTTCAGAACGTATTTGCCGGTACCTTTGGAACGTTTTTGCAGTTACCTATGGAACATATTTGCTAGTACCTTCGGAACGTATTTGCCAGTACCTTTGAAATGTATTTGCCGTTACCTTCGGGACGAATATGCCAGTAATTCCGGGATGTATTTGCAGATACCTTAGGAATGTATTTGCTGGTACCTGCGGAAAGTATTTGCCGGTATTTGTCGGTACCTTCGAAAGGGATTTGCCCTTCGAAACGTATTTGCCGGTATCTCCCGAAGGTATTTGCCAGTACGTTCCAATCGCATTTGCCCGTGTCCCCTGAACGTATTTGCCCGTGCTTTCCGAAGGATTTTGCCGGTGCCTTCCGAAGGTATTTTCCAGTACTTTACGTATTTTCGAGAACGTGCCGGTTGTTCTTGTTTTACAAGTAGGTTCAGGAATATTTGCAAATCTGTTCAAACGTGTTTAGCAATCAATCAATCACGCTTCCGTAAAAGTGCAATGCAATCTCTATTCCGACTCCTTAACAATCATAGTCCGTACATCGACGGGGATTTCATTGAGCGGAATCCACAGGTTCCAAATAGCATTGAGCTTCATGTTTATAATTCGTCTACAAAGTATTTCAATTGCAGGTGATAGCGCGCACCTAATAAAAAAAAAAAAGCGCACGAGAAATCGAAATTATTTTCAGCCGACGATTTTTGCGAGCCAAATGAGAGAGAATATTTCACCGAGTGTAAGGCCGGCTGGTTTCATCGCTGTGGGTTTTGTGTGTTCATTAATTCTATTTATGTCCTGGGTGGTGGCGAACGGCGTGGTAGCGGGTGCGTCGGGGGGGCCCTCCGGTCATCGCATGCCAACGAGACCTTCCTGAAACTCTGACAGTGCTTTGACGTGCTCTGTGTTAATTACAGTAATGGCAGCCATTTTAATGAAGTCATTGTATACGTACCCCGGAGGGGGGCCGGGGCCGGGCCGGATCGGGGCCCGGCTTCGTTAGCGCCGCGCAGCTGTTCCTCGCGGTGCCGGACGCCGTCATTTTCAAGAATAGAAGCCGGCGCTCCTGCCGGGCAAAGAAAAAGCCGGCGGTGCGTACGGGGGAGTCTCAAACGCGTCGGCGATGTCCTTTCCGGGACGGCGCCGACGCGTGCCGGATGCGGCGCCATCCCTTCTAACGGGCGACGTTATTAAGCGCTCATCACGCAAGGGAAAGCTTTCATAATGGCCTCATTTCTACCAATAGCAGACTAATTATCCGCATTTGCGCCGGCTGTGAATTACCTTTGTGATTACGGCGGGAGCGTCTAATGTGCACTTTATGGTCTGGGGATGACTTGTTGTTTGCATCCGGCACCACTTACACACACACACACACACACACACACACACACACACACACACACACACACACGCACTGCGAAGCTCAAGCGTGGCTTAATTAAGAAGGTAAATTCTTAATAGCCCCTGCCATCAATTGCCATGTTTTTCATTTTCTGTTTACTTTTATCTTTTGCTAATTAATGCTACTTATCAAATATGACTGTGGGTGTGCGAGTGTTTATGTTTGCGAGGCAAATAATCTTTTAATCCTCCGTTCCTTGTGGAAATATGCGCTGCACTTAAACGAGTCGTTACCACCCGGGCTGCGAGAAAAGGAATGGAAAGAAAATATCGAGTCTGTTTTGCTTCACATAAACTTTTAAAACTTGTTGTTTCGCCCTAATTTATTGGACTAATGGCTGAATTGTTTCCTTGTGATTTCTGCTTTTATATTAAACTTTGGCCTGACTCTCTTTTGGCCCTGCAAATTGCTAGTCCAAATTCAGAAAGTTTGAAAAAGAACACAGTTTTTTCTTCTTCTATGTATTCTTCTAATTTGCTTTGATTATTTACATGTGGTCAATATGCAGCTCGAGGTCAAAAATGCAGATTGGGAAAAATCTTTACGTACATGTACAATACATGGTAATTGCGCAATTGAAATCTCATGATCAAAATCGGGAGTAGCACAGATGACACCATGATGCAAAAAGATGTCGCGAAAACAAGAATTTCATTCAAATTTAGAACTTATTTGCTGCCAGCTAATACGTGATAATTGTGATCAATTGAAATATCATGATCAAAAAGTACAGATAAAGTTATGATGCAAAAAGGCATCACAAAAACAGGAATTTCATTCAAATTTAGAACTTATTTGCTGCCAGCTAGGTAAAAACAAATCTGACGTCAGTAGCCGTCATTGGCAATGAATTAGTTAATTTTTCAGCGTCAGCCAAGTAAAAATGAAAGTGCAACATCAGTAGCCGTCAATGGCAGTAGATGGGTTCATTTATTAAAAGTAAGCCAAACAAAGTGGAATTTTGACGTCATTTCCCGTCAACGGCAGTGAATGTCTTAATCTCTGCCAACCAAGTAAAAATGGAAATTTTACATCAATAGCCATCAACGGCAGTACTACGTTAATTGATTCAAAACAAGCCAAGTAAAAATTAAATTTTGACGCCCAGGTGAAAATGGATTTTTAACTTTTAATGGATGGATAACCGTCAATAGCAGTTTCAGATTTTTTTCACAGCGAGGTAAGTAAAACTGGAAATTTGACGCCGATAGCCGTCAGTGGCAGGGAAGGAGTCCAATATTTTGCCGTGCGACTGAAATTTAAAGCGGTTTCTGGAGGCACAACCTGAGTGGATGACTTGATGAAAATTTTGCTCAGGTTTCCACCATGTGAATTTATTTCGCTAACGTTGCGTAAAGTGCACCATCATAATGTAACGTTGATTTTTCTCACGCATGAAATAATGCACGGCACAAAGCGTAATAGAAGGAGTGGATGTCAGCGATTGATGACGGCACAGCCCCGAAAGTGGTTGCGTTCGCTGGTGTCTTAATTAGCGTTGAATTATTGCCACTCACGCAAATGTTGTTTGCTTTGCTTTCAGAGCTTGGGGGTGCTTTGAGGCACTGTGTTTTTTTAGAGAGGGGGGGGGGGGGGGGGGGGGTCTGGCCTCATTTTCCCTCCTTTAGTACATCCCTCGTTTGTTCTTCTTTACGTTGCATTAGTGGCCAGCTAGCTTGCGGCGTGGACATGTTTATGTTAGCCAGTGATTTAAGTCTATGTTCATTATAGCTGCTAGACATGCGAATGCAAGCCGCTGGTTGTTATGCTAGCGAGTAGCGTGGACATGTTTATGTTATCCTACGCTCATTATACTAGCTAACAATTGAGACTATTTTTTACGTTAGCCTGTGTGTTTAGCATATGACCGTTGTACTAACTATTACTGTAGACATGTTTATTGGTTGTTAGCTGTTGTTTTGAGCCAGGAGTTATATTTGGTAGAAGATTCCAGAAAGGGTCATTTGGTTACGTCTGCCTTTCTGGAAAATGATAAATCGAGATAGTTTTATTATTTTATTTATTATTATGTTTATTTATGCTTTTTCAAATTATTGTTTTATTTATTTTGTATTGTTATTATTTGTGTTTATTTTTTAATCTTTGTTCATTAATTTATTAGCTGTTTATTCATATATTAATTTATTTATTATTTATTTATATATAATTTTTTTTATTATTATTAGTTAGACACAGATTGTCACACTTTTTCCTGCCTGAGCAGACAGTAAAGAAAATAAGTCAATTTTGGCTTTGTTTAAAGAAAAATAATTGTATTTATTATTATTTTGATTTTTTTTTTTTTACTATGATTTTGTATTTGTTTTTTTAATTGTTTTATTTATTATTAGTTTGATTTTTATATTTATTAGTTCATTTATCACTTATAAATTACTTTGTTTTATTATTTAGACACCGACACAGATCGACACAATTTTTCCTGCCTCAGCAGGGTGTGAAAAAAATAACTTTGTCTTGGCTTTGTTTAAAAAAAAACCACACAAGTATTATTGTTTTATTTATTATTTATTTACTTTATTTATTATGATTTTTTGGGGTTTAGTTTATTATTTTATTTGTTTTTGTTTCTTATTTTATTGATGTTTTAATATATTTTTTTGATTTATTATTTTATTTGAATGGCCGCTTAGCCCAGACATTTTTTTCCCCGATTTTAAGATTTCCAAATGACTCGTCCTCGATCTGGGCCCGCCCCTACGACAGCATCTGGTCTCCTTGCGATGGAAAAGTTGCACTCATATGACTCACTGCCGTATTAGCTTTAATTAGCTCGTGACTCTAACGAGGTGTTCATGTCTAATGGCGACCAAGAAAAAGAAGTCAGAAGCAATCAGCGGTGCAAAGTGCAAATGAGACTTACTTACTCACAAATGAATTATACGCCCCTTTTTTTTCCTCCCTCCCCGAGCCCATTAATTAAATCCTCTGGCATCAGAGGTCTTTTTCTTAATTTCGAGTTCCATTAGCATAATAAACAGCATGTGAGTTGGCGCAACGTGATGGCGGTAATGGAGGCTATTTATTTGACGTTATTATTTAAAGCTTGGCTAATGGGAGGAGAAACAGAAATATATCTCCGACGTGGGAAGAAAAAACCAAAATCCCGTCAGGCTACGGTGGCGACGCTCGGGTCACCTTTTAAAGAGTCACTGGAAAGGTTCGCGCTCCGATAATTTAAAAACTAATTGCCTGGCTCTTCGGTTATAATTTAACCTCAAAAATGTCCCGCGGCGTGAAAAAAAAGGAAAACGTTATTCAAGGATAGTTGTAGCAAAACAGAAAGAAACAAAAGCAAAGGAAATCATATAAACAATTGTGGGGCGATCACATAGCTACGGGGTTTGGAAACAGGTTTTGGGTTCGATTCTAGGTCTTAGCACAACCTGGTCTAGTTGAATGTGCCCCCGCTACACAATCAGAAATTTTTCAGAGGGGGGTCGCTTGCAACGTGGCCAGAGCGCAGCAAGACTAAAATCCTATAGCAAAAAGAAAGACAAATGGAACAAAGAAAAACAATGCTTATATAAAATATATACATCAAAATAATGTGACGAGCTTGTCTGCTATAAGATAAACAATACACTAGGCTAGCTTGCTAATGCACTAATCACTAGCTTAAATGCTAAACTAACTTGATGCTGATCACTGGTTATAAATAATGCTAAAATAATCAAAATTTTTCTCATAGCTCTCATCAGAATTCAGATTAATAAACAGCATTAATTTATCAGCATTAATATTACAACAAGATGTGACTAGCTTATCTGTTATATGATAAACAGGGCACACATCAACCGCTACCTTAAACGCTAAACTTACTCGATGCTAATTACTAGTTATTTTAGATGCTAATTGAAAGTAAAGCTTTTTCTAGTAGCTCTCTCATTAGAAAATTTAAATTGACAAACGTCATTAATTGATAGTGATAAATCACAAGACAATGTGACTAGCTTGTTTGCTATAGGATAAACAAATACACTAATTGCTAGCTTAAATGCTAATCGAAAGTAAAGCTGTTTCTAGTATTTTTGATAGAGAATTCAAATGAGCAACTATGAATTTATACTTAATTAATCTATAAATTCATTAAAATATTGCTTGGCTAAGGACGAGTGGAAACTTTTTTTCCTCTCTTGAGTGCTTCATTTGTATAACATTGTAAAAAAAAAAAAAAAAGTAGTTGCCTCAACATAAGTGGTGTAAAGAAAAGAGCTTGTTTTCAAACTTCAGACTGGAGAAAATCAGTTGGCTATAAAATGTACTTACAGACTGTAGATTGTCTTTTTTTTTGGTGGTAAGTGACAAATTTTTGCAGTAAGAGAGCAAACAAACGGGAGATTTCATTGAGACAAACGCGCTGTGACACAGCGAGTTCATCCTCCGTACACGCAGACTTATTATTATTGCTATTTCCTCCCCACAATAAATTGCTTGTTTCTGTTGGCTGGCCGCGTCGGGTGTCGTTAGCGCCACAGCGGATCGATGCCCGGCCAGGTTCTCCGGGTCCGCTTACCCGGGGTCCCGTTCCTGGAAGCCACTGAAACGAATCGTCCTGGAAATTAAAACCTCCCCGATCGGACTTTTGGATTGGCAGCTCCCAAGATCGGATCAATAAAAGCCCAACTCTGCTTTGTCATTCCTCTGAAGATTTTGTGGACGCCCGTTTATCACCCAGGTTTCGCCATGGACATTTTTTCCTCTTGTGCGGACGAGCTGGAAATTCAAACTCGCTAAAGTCGTTCAAAGTGTCAGCAGTCTTTTGCCGTGAAATTTGTTGCCCAAAACGTTTTTGGCAGTGAATGAGTTAAAAACTCTCAGTACGCTACATATTTGTCAGCTGTCTCTGAAAATGAATTCCGTTTTAAAATGATATATGAGACATGAAGGGACCTCAAAAAATTGACAGTTCCAGCAATTATAAAGTTGCCAAGCCTGCTTTTGTGAAAACGCATCACATTGATCTATTAGTGCCTCTTAGTGATCTATAAGAGTTTTGCTTAAATTGTTGCGGTGTCAGAAGTAGGATTCCAGTCGAACAGATTTTGGTTACAAATGGTGTCAGAGTTGGGACGCTTAGCTCTTCAGCATGCTCCACTCAACGTGTATTTTAGTCACGCATAAAACTGTTTTTTCAAATGATTAGTCTGCCAGATGTTTTCAATAAATGGTGTCAGAAGTGGGAGGCCAGTTGTATTTGCGCCCTGGCTAAAATACCAAAGAATCAAGAGTCAATAAGACTTGTGCTTTGACATTAAAAAAAAAAAAACATTTGTGACAGCAACCGGGATGTTTTCCCGTTCGTCAGACTCTGGTTCCAATATGGACTGTGATGAATGGTGTCAGAAGTGGGATGCCTGTTGTATTTGCGACCTGGCTAAAATACCAAAGAATCAAGATCCAATAAGACTTGTGGTTTGACACCAAAAAACAAATACTGATCGCGAACTTTGCCCTCTCATCAGTTCAGGTTCAAATATTGGCTGTGATGAATGGTGTCAGAACTTGGGTGCCGTATGTGGCTGGGATCTGTCTCTTTTGCCAAAGAAGAAGTTGGATGCCAGTATAAGGCTAGTATGTCAAAGACTAAAAAAAATCAATAAGACTTTGGCACCAAGAAGAGATATTTGTCAACACAATAGGTTTGCTTTGAAATTTGTGTTCAGATTCGATTCTTCTGACAAATGGTGTCAGAAGCGGGATGCTAGTTTAATGCTTGTATGCCAATGATTGAAAAAAAAAAAATCAATAAGATTCTTGCTTTGACGCCAAGGAGATATTTTTCAAAACGATTGGTTTGCATTGAAATTTGTGTTCAGGGTTCCTTTTCTGTGATGAATGGTGTCAGAAGCGGGATGCCAGTTTAAGGCTAGTATGCCAAAGACAGAAAAAATCAATAAGACTTTGGCGCCAAGAAGAGGTATTTGTCACACGATAGGCTTGCATTGAAATTTGTGTTCAGGGTACCTTTTCTGTGACGGATGGTGTCAGAAACGGGATGCCAGTATAAGATTAGAATACCAAAATCAATAAGACGCCTGCTTTGTCACCGGAAAACTATTCCTGACAGATACTTGCAAAGTTTTTGTGCACCTGTTAAACTAATTGAAATCTGATTTGAGAGTCTGGCGACCAATCGTGTCAGAAGTGGGACGCCGGCTATGTCCGCAGAGTCAATCGACGGCAGGTTTTGGGGGATCAGTTAAGTGACACCAAGGCCGGGGCCAAATTCAGCATGGGCTCGCCCCATTAGATTAGCCGCCGGCCGTAATCCGTCACGTGGCGGCGCCGGCTCCGGGCCCGGGCCCCGTCTGGCGTAATGGAGCGGACATCGATCCGTCCTCGCCGTCTTTAGCTGATTGAGTCGGATAATTAAAAAGCCTCTCGCATGGGGCCGCCGTTATAGATTGTTTGTCTAAATGCTTTCTTCCAAGATGGTGTTTTGCTCTTGTTTTTTATTTTGGAGCCTTTTTCACCAACGTGAGGCCCGGGGCCGCTTGCTGGCCCCTAAGGACCACACTGGAAGCCAGCTTTTAAAAATGAAACACACTTGCAGAAATTCATAGAAATTAGCTACAGGCGAGTACTGATAATAAGTATCGATGCCAATGCCAGCCTAATTTCATGGTATCGGAACTTGCAACGGGAGTCGATACCAGTATCTGAAATCTCCTTGTATTTGTAATTTCTTGCAGATTTAATGGGGTTTAATGGTATTGAATTGGGATACTTAGTTCTATCTTTAAAATTATGTTTTTTTTCCCCCCTGCAGGTATGGTAGCTGATTCAATTATGTGTAGTTGATATGATTTCCCACAGGTATTCGCGATGGTAGCTGACACTATTATCGGCTGCAGCCTTATTTCAATAAGGTATTTCTCGTAGTTTTAATGAAAATTGCGAAAAAAATGGGATGTACAAGTCTGTCTTTAAAATCACCTGTTGATTTTTAATCTTGGGTATCGATAATCACAGTGAAAACTGATAGTGGTATCGGCCGCTCTCTTGGAGTGGATTCACAAAGACTACTAATCACAAATGAGAAAAATGGTCAATTGCCCGTAATTTCGTGAAATACACATTAGTGTCCAGACTTGGCGGGGGGCCTTGACTTCCGCTTGACGGATGACATCATCGTTCCAAGGCGGAGGTGGCGCTTTCAAAAAAAAAAAAAAAAAAAAGCAGTCATCTTGGAAGCGCCATGAGTGAAGCGACGGCCCATCGGGGGATCAAAAGGTGACCTTTCGCCGTATGAATGTGTTGTGACGTTGTCAACCTTCATGTGGCGGCGTGCTCTGATGCCTCAGCAGCAGCTTGGCTGAACGAAGCCCCTAATGGCTTTCTCTACCTTACCCGCACCTGCATACACACACACACACACACACACACACACACACACATATATATATATATATATATATATATATATATATATATATATATATATATATATATATATATATATATATATATATATATATATATATATGAACAATAAATACAATAGATACTGTATCATAGAATATTTTTATAATATATTGTGCAGCCTTTAATTATACAGTGTAATTACATTAATGACACTAAAAACTTAAAGGGACAATGTGTAAGATTTAGAGCGCCTTTTCATTAAAAAGGGATAAATGAAATGATTACAAATGTTAAAAACTTGCAAATAAATGTGTTCTTAACGACCAACACAAGGTTTTAAAAATAATGGTAGGTCTAGTTATCATGAAATGATATTACATAGGGGGTCGGTGGCCATGTCTGTTATAGCTAGGGACAATGGTAAATGCAGCACCTCCTGCTGTCCGTAATAAAAAACGCTAAACAATGATGTAATTATAAGACATATACAATGAATGATGCAACAACTCGCTGTAATTCAATGACTCTATTGTCATTTAATAGTTATATTGTTAAATTATAGCCCCAAGCAAAGACTGCAAATACAGTATTCCATTACTACAATAACATGGAGAGTAAAAGTCAAATCTCCACAGACGGTAAATACCAAAAATTGCAAAATAGCAAAATGTGAACAGCATTAAAGCGAGGGAATGAAGAAAAACATTACATTGGCAAATGACATCCAAGTGCAATGTGTGTGTGTGGGGGTGATTTCCCATCATGCCCCTTGCTTCTTTTAGTGACTTTTTGGTCCGTCCCTGACAAGCGTAGCGAAAAGGCGAGTTTCCTTTTAAGGTTTGATGAATGTGCATGTCCGTGCGTCCCTAATGCAATCAGCGGCGGCACAACAACAACAACAAGAGCTTTTTTGCGCTCCGCTTTGAAAGGACGCCAGGCTAATGAGCTAGCGCCGCGCACTTTGAAGCTATCAATACGCCGGCGCATTAGCGAGGTGACGTCTTGCCGCTCGCCGCCCTCCCCCCATTGGCCAGCCGCCGCTCACGTGAGCTCCGGTTATATTTCATCATTTGCGCGGCTATCACGGCCCATTTGGAAATGTGCAAATTCTAATTAGCCACGAGCCTCTTGTTCCTTAATGCCTTGAATATTAAATTATTCCCGCGCTTCCCCCCCGGTGGAAGCTATGCTAATGTCCGCTCGTATGTCAACGCTTTTCTCAGGTTATTGCGTTTGGCGACGCTCCTCTTGTTTATGTGCTTTAGCGCTAGCGAGCTAAGTGCGCGCGGGTCTTCTCGTCCGTTAAGCTCGCAAAGCCGCTTTAAAGTGCACTCGCGATAAAACATGTTAACGTTGACGCCCCAGCTAGCACATGTGTGCTTCCAAAGAACATTTCAAGATCTGGAGCTACTTTCACTTAAAATTTTGCGCAAAATTGCGGCATTCACCCAGATTTGTTTGTTTTTTTCTACGAATTTTTTGACTCCATAGCTCTGTGAACCTCCATTGTGAGAAAAACAAACTTTCCTCGCGTAAAATTCAGTTTTATATTTCACGCCTCAAAGTAGTCAAATTAGCGTGAACATTAAAGCGACATTTCATCACTATCTTCTTTTTTTTTTTTTTTTTGCTTATTATACGTAGAGAATAAGTGGCGAAAAACTGAAGTTGTTTTTCTACGCATTTTTGAACTTCATATCTCCGGGAACCCCCTCTTTGAGAAAAAACCAAACCAAACCTTCATAGCGTGACATTCAGTTTTGTTTTTCACGCTTCAAAAAAGAGAATTCCGTAGAAAATCTCGGAAATCTTTTTTTTGCCCGTTGTACATTACGAATATGTGCTGAAAACTTTTTCTCGCTCGCCTGTAAAATGAGAATTTTCACCATGCGTTCCCCTCTTATTGGCCCGTTCCCAAACCGAGAAAGTCGGTGGCAGGACCTTTAAAGTCATGACATGAATACGATCATCCAAATTTTCTATCTTTTCACCCGTTTTGGTGGAGTTTCCCCCGTTGTTTAATGTGCGCAGTCAGCATTTCGCAGCGTCTGAACTTTGATTAAAAGAACGTCAGAGCGTCTTTATTGCGGCCAAACAAGCTCCGTAATCAAGTGGCGCTAACGCTTTCAATGCTAATTTTCTCCCGCCGGCTGCGGCTTAATGGACTTGTTACAGCCCCGCGCCGCCATTATCCCGAGGAGCGAGCGGGAATTAATCTTGCCGGTACAAGCGCGCCCATCTCCCGCGTTAACAGCTGGATCTCCAATATGCTCCCGGCTCGGCTAATTAACAGAGCGCCGCCGATTCCGGCGACTCCGCGGAAAAGTTAGCGGCGCCGAGCCGGGGTCGGAGGGCGGGGTACCTTCTCGGGGGAGCCCCCGCCCGGCCCCGCCCGTTTATCTTTCCGCACGCCTCATCCTTCATGTGCCGGCGCTCGTCATGTCCCGTCGCTGCGGCGGTTACACCTGAACACTCGAGCGCTGCCAAACACCTGGCGTCCGATTCGCTCTGTCCAAATGAAAAATAAGGCTAATCTGCGTCCGGCAAATGAGGGGGCTCCTGACGGATTGGACGCCTCCTTATGCAAAACCAACGGGAGTCGCGCAACAGTTGGGCTCTCCTCCATTCCAGCTCTGTTAGCATTGTTAGCATAGCCACTATGCTAAGAAGATACCAGGAATGCTAATGATAATCTGATTTAGAGACAAAGTTTTAGCCTATTTTCTGGGCTTTTCTTTTACTGTCATCTGGAAATAAAATGCGGACTAGTTCATTTTTTACCCGGATGTTAGCACGGCGGCTACATTAAGACCATACCAGGAATGCTATTGCTAATCTAGTTTATACCTAAACTTTTAGCGTCTTTTCCGCGTTTTGTCTGATTTTTACCCCAGGATTAGTATGCATTTGGGTATTATAGTGCTTTTCTTTTACTATCATCTGAGAATATAATGTGGAATAGTCCATTTTTTTTACCCAGATGTTAGCGTGACGGCTACATTAAGAAATTCTAATGCTAATCTAGATTATACCGGAACTTTTAGCATCTTTTCCGGGTTTACCCAAGGATTAGCGTGTATATTTGATATAATTATTTTTTGACAATATATTTTCACCTTTCATTTGTCAGGAGCGCTCCATTACCCGCCGGCTCGTATCACGTGACCGCACCGACTCAGATGTCCGCTGCTTGAAATATCGACTTCAATATCTCATTTGGAAGGGGGGGGGGGGAACGTGTCATCTGCTGATGTTAAATCCATAGTCATTTGCACGCTGAACGTCGGCGGGACGTGCCGGAACAGGGACGGGGGGAAGCGTCCCGTCTTGCTCGCCGCTCGTCAACAGGGGACAAAACGGGGACGGGCATTAAGGCCAAATGAAAAGAGCTATCGATTGTGCTCTTAATGCCCGGCTTTCTATTTGCCTCATTTCCTAAATGCACGATAACAACGTGCATCGCTAACGCTGCTCCTTAACGAGCGCTCGCCACCGAAGATTTAGCCGAACCAATCGCAGATGTTCCTCTCGTCTTAATCTCCGTCGTGATGCAATCGAGACGCGATCCCATGATTTGAAAACGTTTTAGCAATCAAATGAATGATTGCATGTGACTATCCAGCACGTTGTCCATCAAATCAAAAGATGTCCACTTGATTGTGTACAGATGGTAAAATAGAAAAAAAGAATTAAAGGATTTCATCAGCGTGATGAGATTTGAGATAAAAAACAGTCAGGGCAATATTATACAAAATCCAAAATACTTCAATGGAATTGATCAATTTAGCTTTAGCGCGTTAATCACGGCGCAAACTAGCTTACATATGACAAAAGCTGCTATCGGATTGTTAGAAAACTGCACCAACACAATAGTAAAACGCCCGGTGACATTTACTGATAGAAAGTGCTACCTGTTGGTGAGTAAACTAGCAATTCAAACTCAAAATCAACACTGACTTCTTATCTCTGCCTTTGTTTACCCGGAGCTTGCCCCCTGGTGGCAAGTAGAAAATAAACTGCTGATATGTGGCTCTGAACGATAAGCTGCAGGGCTCAAAGCATTAGAAAAAAGATTCGGCAGTTAGTGTATTTTCAACATAAGGCATACAGTCCACACTCGAATTGTTATAATACTGCACCAACACAACAGTAACATGCATGGTTGCCTTTAATGCAATTCAAACTCAAATTCAATGCTTCCACTTCTTCTGTCTGCCTTTGTTTACCAGGAGAAAAACCTACTTATATGCTGTGCCGCTGGGCTCAAATCATAAGAAAAAAGTTGCAGCTTATAGTCTGAAATTTACAGTACTCTGCTTTAGCCGGAAAAGACTACCAATCTATTTTACTTGCTTTTGCTAGCTAACATCAGCAAACCCCTATTTTCAATATATTAGCATTAGCTTTAGCTATGATCACTGCGGTTACTTTTCTATATACAACACTAGCATTATCACAACACGTTTTTTTTTTATTTTGCAAACACAGTTAGCATTAGCCAGCTAAAACCACGTGGGATGTCCTGATTTTTTCACTTTAATAGAGTATCGTACAATACCGATATGGGTCCCATCCAATATCCGCAGGGATGATACTCACGATAAAGAGAGTCATGTCGTCCTAGTTTACATGTCGCCAAACTTGGCGACGCGACAAGCATGTCGAATGTTCTTATCGTCACGTTCGTCTACGTGGATTTACTGTAGCTGTGCGCTAATTGCGCGTAAACATGAAAGCCGCAGCAGGTTTATCTCGCGCCGCTTTGATGTGACTGTCGCGATGCTATCGGCCGATGCTATCGCCGCCGCGCTTTACCTGAGGGCCGCGCATTTGCATAAGAAGTCCGAAATGTTCTCCTTCAATATGAAGTGTGAATTGTGTTTGACGTTTATCTTTGCAACTTTTTAGTCGCGGTTGGACTTCTTACTGTTGTTTTTGTGTGTTTTTTTCAGTTTTTGCTGAACGGGCATCTCTTCCCTTCCATCGTGGGACAACGGCATGGCGGGGACCAGATGGTCCCGTCCCCCGTCTTCGCCCCCCCGCTGGGAGCGGCGCTGCGCAGTGCATCCGGAACTGGAATTGGGCGAGCGCACACACTGGACACTTCATTAGGTACACTGTGGAATTTGTGCATATATATATATATATATGGAAGAATTGGTAAGGGTTTCAAATGAGGGGTTTAAAATACTGTTAGGGTTTCAAAACATGCTTAGGGTTTCAAATTAGGACCTCGACGCTTGATTAGGGTTTGAAATCAGGTTTTCAAAAGATGCTTAGGGTTTCAAATTAAGGTTTCAAAACATGGTTAGTGTTTCAAAGAAGGGTTTCAAAATATGATGAAGAATTTAACTTTGGTTTTCAAGATATGGTCATGGTTTCAAATGAACATGTGCATACAGACAATATAACAATTTTCTCATGCGTATATTCTTTATCTTCTGCAAAAAATGACTAGCATGACTGCAGTTTACTCAATGCCAGTAGCTCTTATTTGTGTCCTCATGACTGTTTTATACTGCCCCCAGTGGCCAAATAGGAACAACTGAAGTAGTTGCAATAAAACTTTTGTTTTGTTTTTTTTGTTTTTCGGGGTGGGGGGGGCTTAACTTGATAAATAGCATTTGAATCCATTTCAATCTTGTGGTACTTTGCCAAACGAACAGTAGAGCGTGTCACCCGATTCCTTATTTTCTGGAGGGGACGTTCACCTTGACATCTCGCAATCCCCCTGGAGTTGTTTGGAAAAAAAAAAAAAAAGTCTTGTGTGATTGTAACTATTCATCATCCGGCCCGCCGTTCCTAATTGCAGCCCGTCCACAAACTCTCAGGTGGGCGGCGCTGACTATTAAAGACCCAAAAAGCCTTGCTCGCCTCTCCTTTTTTTTTCTCTCTTTTTTTTTTTTTTAAGTGTTACTTATTTAGCCGCTTCCATTAGCCCGTTAGCTTCCTGTCAGCGCGACTCAGTCCCATCATCCCTCACCGCCCCCCCCCCCCCCCCCCCCCCCCCTCGGAATTAACAGGTAATTTGTAAACGTCACTTTGGGTTAGACGCCTCATTTTGTCGCCGGCTTTCCCAACAATCGGACACGCGCCGGCTAATTTTTCCTTGTCGCGCGCGCTCCCAATTTGGCCATCCAATAGAGTTATGCTTCGCTAAAGAAATTAATGAGAAGCGCTGACGAGCTAGTCCATCAATCAACGGTAAGATAAGATAAGATATGTGCACTTAGTTGGTGAACGTAGGCTGTGGACTGTACTTGAAAACAAAAGGGTTAAAAATAAAAAAAAAATCTTGGGGACGTGACAACTTTTGCGGGAAAAAAATTGAACATTTTACACAAAAATTAAACTAAAATAAAGACCAACCTTCGGAAAAAGTTGACCTCAAATTTTGAGGTTATCTTGGACAAAATGACCCTTTATGTGTCCAATAAAAAAACCTAAAGATTTTTGACCATTATTTGGTTATTTTTGGATTGTTTTTCCCCCCAAAATTTCATAAACTTAGCCTTTTTTTTTTAAACAAGAACAGTATTTATTTAGTCGCAACAGTACTTGCTATCTTGTCCTTTAACTAACAATTGAGTTATTTTTAACCCAACTGTTTTTAGATATGCACAATTTTTTTTATTTAAATAATATTTTCAATAAAACAAAACATACTGCAAATTAAAAAAATAAACAATACAGGTAATGATGAACAATAAAATCATACGTAAATGAAAAAAAATAGGAAAAACAAAGGTATAAACATAACAACAACAAAGAATGTAAATGGAAAACATATACAATACATTAAACAATAAAGCAAAAACAATGAAAAATATTTACGATAAACCTAAGACCACAAATAACAAAAAAAAACCCAATAAATATATTGATTGTGAATGCAAAAAGCTCCCCCCAAAATTCCCGCTTAACATGGCAGCAACATGGCAGACTGCGCTCCTTGTAACCGAATACAAAATCCAAAAAAAAAAAAGAGTGTAAAGGCATGTGTTGAAGAGCATGTGATGCGGCGTGACGACGCCGAGCGCCATGACGATGAGTCAGTGTTCACATGGCGGCAGATTGGAGCGCCATCTGTCCCCGTCCGCCGCCGCTAATGAGCCGGACTCGCATACAAATAGATTAACAAACGCCTCGCTTCAAAACTACACAAATATTACTTGACCAATAAACCTATGGAATCATTTATAATTGTGCCCCCCCACCCAATTTTTTTTTAGGTTCACCCTAGTAAAAAAAGTGTACACGTTGCTAGCAAATCCCATCAAAAGGTGTCATGCGTCATATTGAAATAAGCCCTTTTTGAAAGCGGGAAATCTGCTTGGCTAAGAAGCTAACGTGCTAAAGTGCGCCACACAAGTCATTGAATGTAATCCGCCGTGTACCATGCTAATCTTTTAGCACAGAGACACTTCACGTTGTTGTGGATCCCAAAAAAAAAAAAAAAAGCTTGTAACTAACTCATTCAGTGCCAAATACGTAGCTTTACGTTTCTTTTTTTTTAAATCCAGACATTCAATCCCATTCATCTATTTTTCCAAGTACTAAAAACAGACAAAACAAGACAACAACAAATCTCTTGAAAATATTGATTTTCTATTTCGCTGCATGCTAGCTACATTCACTTGCCTTGCTACTGTAGCTCATAAGGTAATGCTAGCACTCAATGATATGCTAGCATCTAAACGGCAGCATTGCTTTTGTTTTGGTCGGGTAGCTACTTTCAGTCATCATGCTAGCTTAGCTAGCTAGGATTAACAGGAAATCTAACAATGCAAAATTGTTAGCGACGCAGCGCTTTTGTTTCCCCGGCGACACGCGCGCTATGACCTTTGCTAACATGGCCACCCACCTTTGCTAACGTAATTATTCGATGATTGAAGGCGGTTTGATATTTTTTGGGGGGTGGGGGCTAAGTGCTCTCGGAGAGCAAATTTAATAAGGCAAAAATGCAATCCAAATTTTGTTCTTGAAATGCCATTTCCTGACATTGCTTTTAAAAAATGAAATCTTAACAAGCCGCGCTATTGGTCGGATGTTGACCTTTCGCGTAAGCTAGGCCGCTCTCCACCAAAGGAAACAAAAGGCGCTGCGCCATTAGATTAGCTAGCGACCAGTCCATTATTTCTATTTGCCCCAGAGTCGGCGGGCGACCAGTCCTAATTTTGCCAAAGTGTTCCCTGACATCAAATCGCTCGTGACCAATCACTTTATTTGTTTACAATTGTTTGCTAATGACCAGTCATATGTCACTATGTTCCTTGACTGCGCGACCAGTTTCCAGTTTCTCCGTATGAACTGTATGTTTAGTTGGTGACCAGTCCGCCATAGTGATGAGTTCATTTCTCGTCTACACGTTGGCCGTCGACCAATCAATGTTAATGTGTCTACTGTGGGAAAATGTTCCCCTAACGATGTACGACCAATCCCTTGTTTGCCCGTTTGTACTCCCGGGTTAGTTGGCAACCAGTCAGTTGTTTCTTCTTATTTGCCTTTTGGTGACCGATCCCTCGCGTGTTCATTTGCACCGTGAGGTCGGTCCGTCCCAACGCCGGACGGCGTTTCAAGAAAAGGGCCGAAGCGCAGAAAATTGCAGCCGGCGTCCCCGTCAGGTGCGCCGACACGTCAAGCGAGGTGGACGTCCCCCGTGATGGATGTCCAAACAAACGGCGCCTTATTTAGCGCGGGGGCATCATGCAAATGTTTGGAGGCGCGATGGAGATAAGGCGGCAAGTGCGCGGCGTCCTTGAGGCTTTGAAAAGCAGATCCATTTAGATAGAAAGCAAGAGGACGCCTCCCTCTCATATGCGCCAGATAGCATCTGCGCAAAGGAGCCCGCGACCAGACAATTAGCGCGCGCTGGATTTTTAGCGTCTTCGCGCCATCGCCCAAGTTTGCCGTGCAGCCACAAACTCACCTACTTGCAGTTGAAACAAAACCGCAAAAACAAGCACAGTATATGGAAAAAATGAAAAACTGATTTTTTTTTTTTTATTTAACGGGGTCAGAAATTATATTTATAATAAAATCCTAAACAATATTTTTCAATTTTATCGTTTAAATTTTATTTTATTTTTTTAAACAAATAACACCCATTTTTTTAATCCATTTTTTTTATTTTTGGGGGAAGAAATTATGTTTAAAAAAAATCCCAAACAACTTTTGTCAAGTTTTTGTGAATAATAAATGAGTTCTAATTTAGAAAGGAGCAAATGTCATATTTTTTCATTTGCATTTTTTTAAGGCAATTTCTTCTTTTATACTGAAAAATAGGACTTTTTTCTTTTCTTCAAGAAATTATGCCTTAAAAAAAACTTTCCTAAGCATTTTTTCCAGGTTTTATACTTTAAATGTTATTTTTTGAAATAATACATAAGTTTTTATTTTGAGAGAAGAAAATGTCTTTTTTTTTCCAGCAATGTCTTATTTTTTTTATTGAGCAATAGTCATTTTTCTTTTCGTTATTTGTTCAAGAAAAAATATTCAAACAAAATTTAATTGGAAAACATACATTTATAACTGAAATGCAAAGGTAAACATGGATGAATTTACATGGCAAATAAGTTATTTTTTTCATCCCCCAAAAACGAAAACTGGTGATTCACACACTGTTACTGTCATATTATTCATTATCACATATCATTTTCGGACTTATTTCCTGGATAAACAAAAACAAAGAAGCTTGATTTTCTTTGCCGTCAGTCAATGAGAAGCCATTTGTGTATTTATCTGTGCGGCGTTTCTCTAATTGTATTGACGAGGCCCGGCATGCGCGTCCATTCGCCGGGGCCCATTAGCCGGGCCCCGCCCCTCCCCGCCCCGCCCCGCCCCGCCGCGCCGCTAATTAGCCGCTAGCATGCTGCGCCTGTCCTCGCTTTCAGATGTACGCAAAATGGCGGCCGGCCATGAGCGGGAATGCATTAGCGTGTTTTCACACACTGGATGTGGGGGAAAGGGGCCTTGGGGGAGGTAACCTCGTTTTTTTTTGCGTTTTGTTTTTCTCCATCTTCATCACAACCAGAACTGAACGCAAGCTAGTGACGCAATCAGGAGTTTCATCAACTGAAACCCTAACCCTGGTTTAAAACCCGAAATTGAAAGCCGTCATTTAGTTGAAAATCTGAATATGAAACCCTGAATTTAGTTGAAAATCTGACACTTTTGTTATGAAACTCTACATTTAGTTTAAACCCCTAAGCTTGAACCTTAACTCTGGTTTTCAAACCCTACTTTAAAAAACCATAATTGAAACCCTAAATCTAGTTGACTTTGAAAGCCCAACCCTTTTTCAAAACTTCTTAACGCTACTTTGAAACCCAGAGCTTATTTCAAAACCCTATTTGGAGACCCCAACCTTAATTTAAAACCCTACTTTAAAACCAAAAACTAAAGCAACCCTCACCATAGTTTTAAACCCTATTTTGAAACTCTTACCCTAGTTTAAAAACGAATTGAAACACCAAATCTGGTTTAAAACCTTAATTTGAAACCCTAACCCTAGTGTAAGACCTTCATCTGAAACCCTTACCTTAGTTCCAAACTCTATGATTAGACCCAAGTTCAAAAGCCCACTTTAAAACCCGAACCCTTGTTTACAACCCTAAATTGAATCCCTACATCTCTTATAAAACCCTACTTTGAAACCGCTGCCCTATTTCAAAACCTGACATTGCAACACTCGTTCAAAAGCCTCTTTTGAAACCCGAATTTGACAGTGTTTTTTGAAAACCCAACTTTCCCTTACGACCAACCCCAATTAAAACCCTAATTTGTGGCCCTATTTCAAAACTCCGGTTTCAAACTCTACTTTGAAACCTAAAGCTTATTTTTAAAACCCTATTTTGAGACTCTAACCCTAGTTTGAAAAGCCTACTTTAAACCTGAAACCCTTGTTTAAAACCCCGAATTGAATCCCTAAACTGCGATAAAACCCTGCACTATGAAACCCTAATTCCAAACCCTACTTTAAGACGCAACCCTTGTGGAAAAACCCTAAATTCTATCCCTAAATCTCGTAGAAAAGCCTACTTCAAAAGCCTTTTTCAAAAGCCTACTTTGAAACCCTAATTCGCTAGTGTTTTTTGAAAGCCCAACTTTACTTTACAACAAATGGAGTTTCAAGGCATATTTTGAACGCTTATAAGGCTTACGGTGTCGGTGGCGAGCCCAAGCGGCGGCGCGGCGGACCGCCCCACCAGGTCGGCGTCTTAAATACTTGCCACTCCGTCCACTCCCCTTTTTAACGCCGTTAAAATATGCAAAGAGGCTAACGCTAAGCGCCGCCGCCTACATTATTTATCCCGCTGGGAGGGAAAGAAAAAAGTGTTTTATCAGCGCTTAAGCTCGGCTTGGCTTCTTCACTTTTGCAAAATATTCACATTAACCAAAAGTGGAGAGCCCACTTTTTTTTTTCCCCCCTCTCCCATGTTTGTTTAAAAAGTGCAAGGCGGACACTTTGCAACGGAATTGCTGCTAGCGATGCTAAAAGCTAAACAATTACTTCATGTTACATGTTGGAAAATACCCAAACACATTTCTGAGAGTAATAAAGGTCTATGTTAAAAAAGAAAAAAAATATCATTGAAAGGAACTGCCAGGGAGCTGAAATTTCACCCAGATGGTGACAACATATCAAAGTTCAAAATGATGAGACCACTTAGTTATCAGACTAGCGTGAGTGCGCCATCCATTGGCTAAAATATCGTCAGAATGACGTGAAAGAAAATGACCATGGAATGATCAAAATGCTAGAAGTGCAAAATGATGAACAAATTACTTTATTTTTTATTTAAATGACAGTGTTTACATGTTTATCCTGTTGCATTGCATCATTTTGCCTGCAGTAGTTGAAACACACAAAGTATGTTAAAAAAAAAATTCTGCTTTTGGTTCCTTTTTTAAAAGTTTACTGCATACATAAAATGTATTTTTTTAACCAGGGAACACTACAATCCTATTGTTTATCTTGCCGGCTCAAAGAACAAGAATGTTATCCAATTTCTGTAGCCCATGAAATAGGCAACCTCTTAAACTGTCTCTCTACATGTGCTGCCGCACCGTTTGTATTCAAATAGCTTAGCTGTTTGGAAGCTGGGACTGCCGTGCTAATTCATTAGCCGGACTAAGGAGCTTTGCGTTGGATGTTGGCGTCAAGCTCACCGGGCTTCCGAGACATCATCCAGCAGTCGCATTTGAAATTCCGTGTGTGAAGAAATTATGGGTCTAGAAATGGCAAATATGGTAAAAGTGGATTTCCATCAAAAGGCCCCAATGTGCTAAAAGCTCTCTGCAGCTAACTACTCTTGTTGGCCACGGTGTGCGTGCGCGTGTGCGTGCGTGTAAAGACCACTTAACGAAAGCGGCGTGACAGCTGAGTGCATCGGACGCTTGCAAACGCTCATTTTGCTTTGCAGAAAAAGCTGATCTTTTTTCGATTAGTATTTCTTTGAATATAATGTTTTAAGTGGCTTTTTCTCTTATTCATAATCAGTTTTGCTTTGGTTTTCTTATATTTTTATATCGGGTTATTTTTTTTGCTTTTTTAATAATTTTTTAAATATCTTTTGGGGTGTATATTTGTGTTTTTTACTTTGAATGATTATTGTTTTATTGGTCATGATTTCGTCTACCTATGATTGTTAAAATTATCTTTTACGTTTTTAATTTGTATACATTGTTTATCTCATATTTTCTCTTTTTTTTTCCTTTAACATTTGCGTTTTCTTTCAAGTTTTTTTATTTTTTATATATTTTTAAAATGTTTTGAATGCGATTAGTGATTTTCAAAGAATTTTATTAGAATATATAGTATAAAATAGAAAATAAACCTTACTTACTCATTTGTATTTTATTTTTAGATTTTTCAGGTTTGCCCGTTTTTCTTTTTGATTCATTTATTTTTCGTCTTATATTTCTTTTTAATTTTAACCTTGAATTCCTATTTTCTTTAATATATTCTTTTGAATTTTTCAAATGTATTTATTTGAATTACAGCTCTGGAACGGACGCGCAGTAGTGTATATGATGCAAATGGGTGCTGAGTTATCCGTCAGATTTTGCCCAAGACGAGCTTTGTAGCGAAGATAGCGGACAGCTGCGGCCCGGGGCTACCGGCGGGGCCTCCCATCCCATAATAGTCATCAGAAGAGGCGAAAAGACGTGCTGTCATGTCAAACGCGCTTGTCTTTTTCTTCTCCTCGCGGGCGAAAAACGCTTTGCCCGGGGTAAATAATGGACGTGAGGAATCCTTTGATCAGGTTTTTACCTTCCGCTAACCTCGCGCAACATTTTGTGCACGTAAGCGCTTTTTCTTACTGAGCGCGCACTTCCAGGATGTTCCTTCGCATCTACCGTCTACTTTCTTCCTTTTTGCACGCGCATATCAACTATTTTTGTCGATATTCAAGACTGGAGATCTGTTATCTCATTCGGGACTTCGTTAACTCATTCGGTGTCGACCGTTTGAAAAATAAATCAATAAACTGTCCTACTATTCAGATAAATATTTAAATACATTTATTTAAGGACATTTAGGGGCTTAGTTTACAAGAAGAAAATATTTTTGTTCCTTCCAAAAATGTTTTGTTTGCATCAAAGAAAGCTAGTTTTGCTTGTTTGAAAAGTTTAAAACTAAGAATACTAAATACACCTAAATAAATACATAAATAAAATTTGTGCATATATATATACTGTATATAAATGTATATAAACTGAATTCAGTAAATAATAATATAGTAATACGCGGAAATGAATAAAAATAACAAGAATTAAACATGTGTATGAATAAATAAACAAATATACACACACACACACACATATATATATATATATATATATATATATATATATATATATATATATATATGTGTGTTTATTAAAATTAAACGTAAAAAAACATCTTTGGGATTGACTGAGTTTACAATGTTGAAGATGCTGTTTGTAAGTCAAGGCTGTGGCAAGCGAAGGACTATGTGAATAATTATCATGTGCACTGAGGCCAGCCATACGCTTTCTCTTTTTAGAGGCGCTCATTTGCCCCCCCCTTAAAAAGACAAATAGTGCGAGCCAAAAGTAATTAGCAAGCAGGAAGTAGTTGAAAAATCCGTCCTGAGGCGCCATTTCATCTTAGGGAGAGCGAGCGAGGAGGAGCCCCTCCCCCCTCGCAATCTTCATTAAGTGGGAGGGGGGGCATTCCTGGAGGGGTGCGAGACCTGACCCCCCCACCCCCTTCCCCAAATGGCCCCCCTTCCTCTATGCCCCTCAGCGTAAAGTGCAAGGACGCGTGCGTGGCGGCGCACCAGCCCGGTCGGGCCCGACGCCGCCGGCGGTGGCCAAAGTCCGCCCGGACCTCGGCAAGGACAAAAAGCCCACCCGCATATTGCACGCGGCAGGCTGACGCTTTCAAACAGGAGTAGGGTTTCAAGCTGGCATTAAGGTTTGAAAATTAGCCTTGAGACTAGGGTTAGACTTTCAAAGTAGGGTTTTAACCAGGACCCGGGTTTCAACCTTGGCTCAGGCTTTCAAAGGAAGCTTTCAAATAAGTGGAAGGGTTTCACCGTCCGCTTTTTCAATAAGAAGTACGGTTTCCATATTGGGTTAAGCTTCGTACTGTAACTAGATGTAGGATTTCAAAGTATGCTTTTTATCGAGGAGTAGGGTTTCAATCTCGGTTTAAGGTACAATTTTAATAAGGAGTTGGCTTTCAATCTTGGGTTAAGGTTTCAAACTAGGGGTAGGGTCTTAAAGTAGAGTTTTAAGTCGACTTTCAATCATGGTTTAGGGTTTTAAAGTAAGGTTTCAAACTGGGCTTGGACTTTCAAAGTATGGTCTTAACGAGGAGTAGGGTTTCAAAGTATGCTTTTATCGAGGAGTAGGGTTTCAATCTCGGTTTAAGGTACAATTTTAATGAGGAGTTTGCTTTCAATCTTGGGTTAAGGTTTCAAACTAGGGGTAGGGTCTTAAAGTACACTTTTAAGTCGACTTTCAATCATGGTTTAGGGTTTTAAAGTACGGTTTCAAACTGGGCTTGGACTTTTAAAGTATGGTCTTAACGAGGAGTAGGGTTTCAATCTAAGGTAAAGGTTATAAAGTAGGGATTCAAACTAAGCTGAGACTTTCAAAGTATGGTTTTAAGAAGTAGGATTTCAATCTTGGGTTAAGCTTTTTAACTAGTGGTATGGTTTCAAACTCATACTATATATATATATATATATATATATATATATATATATATATATATATATATATATATATATAGCCTTATAGTGTGGAAATTACGGACCTACAGTATAATGTTTTTCTTTTTCTTAAAACTCCTAGCCTGAATACATAAAAATCATCCATATTTTTGTCTTGCACAAAGAAAATGCGCTATTATTCATTTGATATTTTCCCGGTTGCCTTCCCGCGTGCGTCATCAAGCCCATTTTTTATTTATTTTTTTGGTCTTTGTTGCAAGGCAGCCGAGCGGCGTAATGACGGCGCGGCCATTGGCTTCACGCGCCGCCGCTAATGACGCGTTTGGCTCTCTCATGCTAATGCGGGCGTTTGCGCGCTTGATGCCCGCCGCGTATTCATGGCGGCGCCGCGGGTCAGAGCGTCAAGCGCTGTTTGGATGCGGGCCGCGCACCTGATTCCCCGTATCTGAAGCGGGCGGCGCTAGCTTGCGCCGGCTAAATGAAAAGGTTGGCCGCGGCCACAGGCGCCCGCTCGCCGCCGCGCCTCGTATTTATGAACAAGAAGTTTACAAGTAGAAATGTATTTGTTCCTCCTCGCTGTCTGTTTTGCTTGCAAGAAAGAAAGGTATTATTTTGGTTTGGTTGAAAAGTTTAAAACTTTAAAAAGGATTTAAAACCTTAACCCAAAGGGTTTAAAACGCACTATGAAAACGTAACCCCAGTTTAAAACCCTACTTTGAAACCCTAAACCCAGTTTGAAATCAAAATACAAAGCCTAAGTAGTTCAAACCCCAATTTAAAACCCAAAGCCTAGTTTAAAACCCTACTTTGAAACTCTAACCCCAGTTTGAAGCCCTTCTTTAAAACCCTTAACCCAGTTTAAAATCCTACTTTGAAAGCCTGAGCCCAGTTTGAAACCATACTTTAAAAATTTGAGACGAAATCCTGATTCTGATTAAAACCCAACTTTGAAGCCCTTAAGTTTAAAACATCAAAGTAAAACCTTCAAATTAGATTCAGGCTTACACAGAAGGGTTTGAACTGGCCTTAGGTTGCCAGGGTTTCAAGGTAGGGATTTAAATAGGTTCAAGGTCTCAAATTAGGGTTTTAATCCAGGCCTTGGGTTTTAAATTAGGGTTTCAAATTACATTCATGGTCTCAAAGTAGGGAATGAAAGTAGGGTTTCAAATTAAGTTTAGGCTAACACAGAAACTAGTCTGACTGTGCCAAGGTTTCATGGTGGGGATTTAAACGAGGCTTAAGGTCTCAAATTAGGGTTTCAAAGTAGGGTTTTAAGCCAGGCCTTGGGTTTTAAATTAGGGTTTCAAATTACATTTATGGTCTCAAAGTAGGGAATGAAAGTAGGGTTTCAAATTAAGTTTAGGCTAACACAGAAACTAGTCTGACTGTGCCAAGGTTTCATGGTGGGGATTTAAACGAGGCTTAAGGTCTCAAATTAGGGTTTTCAACTAGTTTTGGGGTCTCATAGTAGGGTTTCAAACATTGAGTTTGTTTCGAATTAGGCTTGAGCTTTCATTTTTTGGTTTAAAAAAAAGGTCAATCATATCATCTCTCTGTTGGCAACGTTACGGTATATTCTCCTTCCATTTTTTTTTTAATTGGGGGGGGGGCTGGTGTCTTTTTTTGTTTTGTTTGTCAATGCGTCCAGCACGTGTCCACCAAGTGTCCACCATTCCGATGTTGGTTTGTTTGCGGGCTGCCCAATGTGGGCCACGTGCTGCAATGAGTTATGTTCATGCATGGGGGGCGGGAGGGCACTCATTTCATTAGCACTTTGGCCTTACAGCAATAATTAGCAGAGTAGGTGTGTCACAAGCAATCATGTTGCCGCGTTGCACTTCATTATTCAGATTTTTGTCGAGAGTGGGGGGGGGGGGGCACCCCTCCTGCCCGCGTGACACGCGTCGCCCTCGGACGACAGGACGCTCGCCTTGCCCGCTAATTAGCGCAAAGGAGCTGGTCATGGCAGGAGGGCGCGCGCTGGACTCCGTCGACTGATTAGCCCGCCGCCGCCGCCGGGCCCGCCGCATCCCGGCCCCAAAACAAACAGCCCGGATAACAAAATAAATAAATAGAAATATACGGCGGCGTGATGTCATTAAAGTTTTCCATTCATGTTTTAACACCATCACTGGCGGCCATTTTAGACATTTTCCAAATGAACGAACGCCAGCGGCAAAAATACTTCAATGTCATCTGCTCGTTTTTATACTTGACAAAATCATATGGCGGGCCCAAATCAAAGCGTTTGCGGAGCGAGACCGGCCCGCGGACTGTATGTTTGACACCCCTGATCGCGCACGCCGGCGCTTACTCCAACTGCAAATGAAAACTGCAAAGAAAATCAAACAACTCTCTGACGCTCCTAAACTTTTGAACGTGTGCGCGCGCGCCGAGCGTAACGAAAGCCCCGCACAGTGCCTCGCATTGTACATTTAAATGGAGCGTGTGAAATTGCCGGGATTTGAAATGTAGACCGCAAAATCACATGTGCACCAAGATAACCACTTTGACTTCTCTGCAAATCTACGCTCGCAGTCTTACCGTGTGTGTGTGTGTGTGTGTGCGTGTGTGTGTGTGTTTGCGTTTGTGAAATAAGTGGTCTCCACCCTGCGCCTCTGGTGCTATTGCGAAATGCTGATAGCCTTTTCTAAGTCAGGAATTATATATTATAAAAAGACTGTATTATAATATATTTAATTATACTATAAAATGTATAATATCATAATACAAATAAAAAAATCTTAAATATTATGTAAAAATTTTTGTAATTTTTGTAACTTTGTAAGGTTTTTTCTTTTTACAAGTTTTTTTAATCTGAAATAGAGTATTAAAAAAAAACATAATTTTTCTACAAAACAGAACTTTTTCTGGAATAAAATAGTCACATATATATATATATATATATATATATATATATATATATATATATATATATATATAAACAGAATTTTTCAAAAGCCTCTTATATAACTTTTCTATTCAGAAAAAAATCATTTTCTTTTAAAAAAAATATGGCTTTTATTTATTTACTTTTATTTTTCTTTACTATATTTTTGTATATATATAGTTATTATGTCATATTTTGTCATTATTTTTCCTATATTATAACAACAAAATCTGTATTTTTTGCAAAAAAAATCTGAATAAATGTTCTCAAAAACAATTATCCCTCCAACAACAAAGTGTGTATGATATATATATATATATATATATATATATATATATTATTATTATGAATTAATGAAGATGAAATTGCTATTTTCTAAGGTTACAAACAAAAACTGCAATGTTTAAGAGCAAGGCAAAAAAAGAGAAAATCATCATAAGACTCATTTGAAGACTAACGAAATCGAGTTGTTTTGAATGATGTCCTAATTGCACGATGATCGGTCGTGACTGGACGCCGAGTACCCTCTGAAGCAAATGTACTAGCTCCGCCCCCGTTATGCGTCAGCCGCTAGCTACCTTGTCTCAAATCTTGGGCCAAAAGATTTGCAGGAGCGTGAAAAAAAAAATAAATAAAAAAATAAATGCGAGCAGAGACACATTTTTGCTTAATTACGGCGTCGGCGTGGACGCGCGGGCGCATACAAATAGCTCATCAGCCCGCCGCTTTGTTTGAGAAAGTACCAAGACGAGCGCTTGTCGGTCGGCCGCGTGACGAACGACGGGGCGCTCTTATGAATAATTCTCAAATCCGCGGCCATCAACTTTTAAAGATATCGTAAATCGTCTTTAAGTAGGCCGCTCGGTTACGCGGCGCGGATGCTAATCCGGCCCGCGCGGGCTACCTTGATGGAAATGTGACCCGGGCGCAAAAAAATCATTCATTAATGAACAATGTCGTCCTGATCAAATTGTCACTTTGAGCGCGTTATCGTACTTCTTTAACAGCATGAATCTTCCCAATGGGCTCATTAGCGCACCGCTGGTTGTCACGGAGGGCAAAATCATGACGCCGCCGCAAATTGCTTCTTCGTTTTTAGATCGTCTCGTCGTTTTTTAAATTTAAACTTCAAACCGGCAGCGATGAGTTTTGCTCGCTAAAGCTACAATTTTGAGGAAGCCCGTTTGGCTCAAAAGTCATCAGTAGGCACAGAGACGCTCGTCGTCGTCGTGATCGTCGTCATCATCATCGTCGCCTTCGTCCGATCATCGTCATCGTCGTTATCGCCACGATGGCCGTCATTGTCATCAATGATCGTCGTCATTGCTAATACAATGTCAGCAGGCCGTTGAGATTTGCTAGCTGCTAATGTCGCTAGCTTCTTGTGCCGCTAGCTGCTAAAGCCGCTTCCATCTAGTCGTGTTCACTACTGCTAGCGTTGCTAACGACAAACGATGGCGCCTTTACTAATCGCTAGCTGCCGTCGAGGTTTAAAACATTGTCAGCAGGCGGTAAAGATTTGGGAGCTGCTAATGTCGCTAGCTTCTCGTGCCGCTAGCTGCTAAAGCCGCTTGCATCTAGTCGCGCTCACTACTGCTAGCATTGCTAACGATGAACGTTGGCGCTGCTGCTAATCGCTATCTGCCGTCGCCGTTTCAAACAGTGTCAGCAGGCGGTAAAGATTTGGAGCTGCTAATGTCGCTAGCTTCTCGTGCCGCTAGCTGCTAAAGCCGCTTGCATCTAGTCGCGCTCACTACTGCTAGCATTGCTAACAGTGAACGTTGGCGCTGTTGCTAATCCCTAGCTGCCGTCGCCGTTTAAAACAGTGTCAGCAAGGCGGTAAAGATTTGGGAGCTGCTAATGTCGCTAGCTTCTCGTGCCGCTAGCTGCTAAAGCCGCTTGCATCTAGTCGCGCTCACTACTGCCAGCATTGCTAACGATGAACGTTGGCGCCGTTGCTAATTGCTAGCTGCCGTCGCCGTTTAAAACAATGTCAGCAGGCGGTAAAGTTTTTCTAGTAGAACACACTTCTGCTAACGTTGCTAACTGCTAACGTCAGAGCCGCTGCTCAGCGCTGACAACGGTAAAATATATCATGAGCAGGCAGTTGAGATTTGTTAGCTGCTAATGCTGCTAGCATCTAATGCTGCTCGTGGCTGCTAGCGCTGCTAGCCGCTAACATTGCCAACACGCCACATGACACAAAGTCAGAGGTCGGATGAGCGCCACTAGCCGCTAAGGCTGCTCCAATCTCGTATTGCTTGCTACTGCTAGCGTTGCTAACTGCCAATATTGGTGTTGGAAAAGTAAAAAATGAAGTATGTTTATTTTTTTTTACTTCTTCAAAAAGAAAGCAGGAGGCTCACTTGGCACAAAAAATTCTTCGTGTAAAAATTTTTGAGGAAGAAGAGTGACGGGGCCAGGCGCTCTTTTCCAGAAGCTTCAGCGGGATGGTGTCGTGTAAACGATTGAAAGCGACAGAGTTCGCCTGATGACCTCTGACCCCGCCTTTGTCTTGTTGGCGCGCTGATTAAAGCGAGCCGGCAAGCGAGTGAATCAAAATGAAAATGGGGGGGCTATCTGATGGAATGATGGAAGAGGAATTTGGAAGAATTGGAAAATCCCGCCGTGTGGAGATAAAAAATGAGAGCGTTTGACAGGAGTAATCCTCCTAGCGATTCTTTTGTGTGCCGCTTATGTGCAAAATGGCCGACCACTTGGATTTGGAATAGATGTCGATCAGATTGAGAAATTGTCTTTTTTGTTTTGTTTGAACTTTTCATTTTTGTTTTTCAGAAAAAAAAGTCTTTATTTATAAAGGTATAACTTTTTAATAATTTTTTAAAACTTTTCTACTCAGAAAAATCTCTTAAAAATATTTTTCTTCAAAAAACTGGATTCCTTCTCTCTAAAAATTTTTTAAACTATAGATTATTTCTAAAGAATAAAATTTCATATCTTTAATTTTTCTATTCAGAAAAAATACCTTTTTAATATTACAAATATGGCTTTTTATTCAGTTTTATCAGTTTCTTAAAAAATATGGATTCCTCTTTTCATCTTCATTATCAAATGTTTTACTCTTTTTTTTAGAACATTTCTCTTTGAAGAATATAACTGTTTACTCTTAATTTCTCTGCAAAAAACACTTTTTTTCAACATTATTCCTTTTTATAACTTCAGAAAAAAAGTTTTTATCTTAAAAAATAACTTTTTATTCAATGTCGTTCTTAAAAACGTTATTTTTCTTGAAAAGCATAATTTTTCAAAAGCCTCTTATTAACTTTTCTATTCAAAAAAAATACACACAATACAAAAAATACAGAACAAATACAAAACACAATACAATACAAAAATACATACATTTCCTATATCATAATAACAAAATCTGTATTCCCCCCCCCCCAAAAAAAAAAAACAACTGAATGAATGTTCTTAAAAACAATGATCCCTCCACCAACAAAGTGTGTATGACGTAGCCGTTTTCATCCATTTGAAAAACTATAAGAACGAGCCGCGTGAAAACGCATCTCCCCGCGACGGCGTCCGGGCACGGTTTCGGTCGGCGTTACGGAGCACCTTGACGATAACGGGCCCACGTCCCCCTCCCGTTTTTATGCCAGTCTGTCAAGAGCCTTCATTAGCAATTCTTATCTGGTCGCTCGCGTTAACATTTGCCAGATGGCAGCGCCGCGCTATCAAAAGCTAATAATGATGTCGCAGGCAAATTAAGAGTGTATCAAAATATACTTCATGCGGTTAGCGGGGGCTTATTAAAAGACGGCGATGAGGACGTAGGAACGTGCCAAGGCTCGACGTCAAATAATCATTCCCCATAGCTAATCCGAAGACACCTTCCATGGTGGGCTCCGCACTTTCATTTTTGCTCCGCCGGACATTTGGCTGCGATTCCACCGTCGGCCACTAGATGGCACTGTGGTTGACCCAAAAAAAACCTTGGGATTACTGGATTTCTCTGTACATTTATTTCGAAAAAAGTCATGAAAATGAGCAGCTAAATTGAGAGTATGGGCAAAGCATGAAACATGCGCAACTGCAAGATGCGAATGATATGTGTTTGTGTATTAATTTGAAGTTTGTTTTTGTGTACATGCTGAAGTTGCGTCAGGACCATTTGCTTTCTATCCTGTTTGAAAATTTTTGTTCTCGGTTAGTGCATTTAGAACGGGGATAGTTTGTTGTTAGTATCATAAACATTTTAATCGTAGTAAATGAGAATTGCGATTCTTATAAGAATCCAATTTTTGGCACACGAGCGGTTTGAGGGCGGCGAAAATGATGAACGGCGGCCCGGCAAAAATTTGTATCTGAAGGAAAAGGTCAGACTCCAAACAATGTTTTTGGACTTGGAGGCGATATCGTTTTTTCTTTTTCTCAACGTCGGCTTACTCGACGGCTTTTGAGTAATGAATGCAAGTTATCCGTTTTTTTTTTCTTCCTTTTTTGCGAGTGTGTTTTGTTTGAGGTAAGCAGATGTTGGCGGCTAAGAATTATGACTTGTTGAGCGGCGCCGTGAAAAGTCGAGCCAGATAGCGTCGGCCCGCCGCATTTTTCAGCTTCCAGTACAGAGGAGGCTTTTGGGTTTGGTTTTTTTTTTTTGGCATGTCCCCTGCGCAGGCTGATAACTATTTGCGCAGGATTAATGTCCCAATCACTGCCTCCTTCTCTGACACATCAGCGTTAATGACCTTGATCTAAATCAGCGGGAGGCGTGGAGACGCTCTTATTACCCGCAAACGGGGCCGTACATCAGACGCCCGCCCGCCCGCCCGCTCGCTCGCCACGCCGACCAGCGCCGTATCCGCCGCATCAGCACATCTTTTCGCAGACCGGCCGCCATGCTAAAAATAGCCTGCAAAACTTTGCTCTGCCCAACACGCCGACAAAAACAAAACAATGTCCGTTTTCAATCGTCCCGCTGTTTGATGAACGGATTTTCAATTTTGACCCCAAAAAAAAAAAATTCGGACATTTTGAAAATGATTGAAATGGACAATCAGACCAATTGGACTTTGTTGTTTTGTGTTATTATTATTCTGTCAAGGGGTCTGTCAAATTGTGGACCCAAGTGCAGGGAAGCTCAGAGGAAAGGCGTTGATGATGAAGTCCATATTTAATTCACAAAAAGTGTAAACAGAACCAGGACGCGGGGGAAAAAAGGACAGGAAAAGCTACGAAGACAGGCAGGCGGGTAAACATGAAAAAAACACAAGCGGTAGTCATGACAACGATCCGAAAGGAAGAGAAACTAAACGGGGAACTAAATACACTCACATTTATTAGGTGACAAGGAACACCTGGACAGGAAACAACTGGAGCGGGGAACTGATACGTGGACACAATCATGAGACTTTTAGTGCTTTTACGCAGGCTGGAGAAGCCTAGCAAATCTGATGTCGCTGTCAGAGTAGCTTGGAGGATTACACAGTTGGCAGCCCAAAAGGGCTAGCTTAAACGGCTACTTGGAGCCAAAATGGCTGCCTTGCTTGTGACTTTACTGTTGATGGACACATCCAGCAAGTTTGGTGTCCCAAGCAATCAACTTTTCCAAATGTCAGCTCTAAGTACGCTCGTTCATCAGCCAGCCATATTTTCTTGTTAGCTGGTGGACATGTGCAAGCTAATTGGCGGCGGGAAGGACTTTTAATTGGCTGGCTCTCCTTGAGAGCGCCAACAACAACAATTAGGCCGGCGCTGATTGCTGCGATGGAAGCCGTATTTCACGAAAGAGCGCGCCAAGGCCAACCTTTTACGAGGCGCATTCCACGTAAAGGCGCGCTCGTTAGCCCAAAGGCAGAGTGCGTGGAGGACTAAAAACGCTAATCCGCACCTTTCTTCATAGATTATTAGCGCTGATTGTTTTTCCCCGCATAATGATGTTATGTCATTACTCGCGCGCGGGCCGGATTCACGTTTGCCCACCAGCGAAGGGGGGAAGTGAAAACAGCCTTTTAGCTAGCTCGTTTAGCGACACCTCAACACATGTACGTTCATTTTATTAAACGGAAAAAAAACACCCAAGTTGTTTTTCCATGTGAAGTCTTTGTGTGAAGACTTATTAGATGAAAAATAAAAAAAACATATCCCTAAAATGTTATCCTTTTTTACGTTAAACAGAAGGGAAAAAAAGCTATTTAAATCACCTTTCAGAAAATGTTGACTTTTTACAGGTTACAGCTTATTCTGAATCTGAAGAAAAAAATAGCTTGAGGTGCCTGAAATAAAATCATTTGTTAATTCTCATTCAAACAAAGAAACATTTTTTGGCCAACTGAAGCATTTGAAGCTGAAAAAACAAAACAAACAAACAAAAACAAACAATAAATTTAAATGGATGTGGAACATTAACACTAATATATGAAACATTTTAACCTGAAGCAAATGGTATAAAATATTGTGATGATTTTTCTAAATCACATTAAAACTCATTCAATGCCAGGGACGTATTTTCACACTCCAAAAATGTGAAAATATGTCCGTGGCATTGAATGAGTCAAGCATCTGGGATTGAACTTCCGGACCCTTAGAAAAACATAAAACTACGTCCCTGGCATTGAATGAGCTGAATTGTAATTCTAAAATTAAAGACAACTTGCAAAATTTGTACTACAAATAACTTGAATTTAATGATGAATTTGTATATTAATTGACACACCTTTTGTAAGCGAGTTGATGAAATGAAAATGTTTCTTCTGTGCATTTTTTTTTGAAGATAAATAATATGTTTTTCTTCCCTCCAGAGTAACAACTTTCTATTATACGGGTGTGAATTGAAATCCACGTGAGGATGATTATTTCTGTTATAGGCACTAATTACGTCTCCTTTTTATTTGGATTTCTGTTCTCTCCTTTGATAGTTCGTATGCTTATTATCTCCTTTTTTGCTTTTGTGGCCGCTGACAAGCACGGCGCAACAAATGAACGGTAATTGCCACCCCATTGCTTTGATCTCACAATATGCGCAAGAGTCTTTTCAACAGTGACGCACATTAGCAAAAGTGCACGTTGTTTTTTTTTTTTTTCCTTCGGGACAATTGCAATGTCCATTTGCGCCCTTTAGTCCAATCAATGTCATTATTACTGGGAAAAATAACACAAAAGTCGCAAAAACCAGATTTGATTGTCATGACGAATTTCCAGCATCACAAAATGGCTGCTTCAAAACAAAATGGCTGTTTTCAAGTTTTTTCAAGGGTTCTTGCACGTTTTTCGTTCATAGTCGCGATGTTGATGGGGACGCAAACATTTTGACGTCAAAATATGAATCATCATCTATTTACTCTTTTATTCAGCTAGGTCACGTGTCGTGAAATTTAGTCTGCAAGATCTCGTTAAGGAAAAAAAAAGTGCAAACTTTAGGCCGAAACATCAACTCAGCAACTTTTTTTGTCAGTGACAAGTCAGAAAGTAAAAAGTGAAGACGAAACAATTCGGAAGATCGAGAAGAGGAACGAAACAGACACGTTGAAGCTTAACAAACAAACACTCAAAGCAAATAGCCGACTTTTCTTCCAAAACGGACTAAAAAAATTCATCCTCATCCATCCACATCTTGAGGTAATGATGTAGTTGACAACTAGATTATTGTCACAACCATATTTAAAAAACTTAACTTAAACAAAAAAAATGTAACCGCTCAAATGTATTTCAAATTGCAGTGGACTTGTTTGTCCTTAAAAGATTCGAGAACAGAGCTCGCTAACTAAGCCCGAAGTAGCAGCTAATGTTAGCTTGCGTGATGAAGCTTGGACAAGATTGTAGACTACACATAAAAACTTGAAGAATCAATAAAACACCCTACCTTCGGCAACAGCGCAAGACAAGTTAGCTACCCAGCTTAGCGGCTAATGATAACATTCGCGCGTGGATAATTATCACAACTAATCAGCGCTAGAGGCCAAACCGAAAGGTTAGCTGCGTGTTTTTTCGCTCGCGCGGTCTGCGCTAACAGCATGAAGCGGCCTCGATTTGTTGTCATATTCCATTTTTGTTTTAGCTCATGACAGAGCACCAGGAAGCATCTGCTGACTGACCTT
Organism: Hippichthys cyanospilos; assembly: GCF_059441005.1. Taxonomy (NCBI): domain Eukaryota; kingdom Metazoa; phylum Chordata; class Actinopteri; order Syngnathiformes; family Syngnathidae; genus Hippichthys; species Hippichthys cyanospilos. Next base: position 5,219,752 of record NC_142378.1, on the reverse strand, counting down.
TAAAGTTGTTCCCATCTGAAGGTGATTAGATGCTTTACAGGGGAATTAGCGCACAACAACTGTTTGGGCTTTGCCTCCCATATGCACTTTATCTCGCCTCCCAAGACAAAGTCGAGCGGAATACATTAACTCCATAACGGAATTGACTATGGAAATATTTTATACGGATAACTCATAACAATTTTACGTTTTGAGTGTAGTGTTTTTGTCGGGCGGGTCTGGTATAAATCCGTCATACTTGCAAGTCTAAAATATTGTTGGAAAAAAGTGAATTTCACGCAACTAACTTGTTAAAATGAATACCTAAGAAAGAAGACAAAAAAAAATCAACAAGTGCTTTTTGGTCTGCTTGAAGGTAAATGATGTATTTTCTGAAAACAAAACACAACAAAAAAACAAACTATTTTCTTTTAGTTAGCTAATGCTAATGTTATCGTATCATTTTTGAATTTCACGCTACTAACTTGTTGTTAAAATGAACCTCTAAAAAAAAGAACAAAATTCAAAAGGCACACTTTTGTCCACTTTAGGGTAAACAATAATCTCCTAAGAAAAATGCTATTCTGTTTTAGTTAGCTAATGCTAACATTATAATCTTAAGGCCGTGCCTGACACCATATCAATGCGTCATACTTGGAAGCTTAAAATATTGTTAATTCAAAAAGTACATTTTACGCTACTAACTAAATTGTTGAAATGAATCCCAAATATAAGAAAAAAGAAACAACAGGCCACTTTAAGTTAGACAATATATTTCCTGTGAAGTAAGGCTACGCTGTTTTATTAGCTAATGCTAATCCTATCATTTTAAAGAGGGGTCTGGTGTCAACCAATCACACTTGCACGCTTACAAATATAGTGTCGTGTAGCTCCAGGGAGTGGGGGAAAAAAATTGGTTCCTCCCTGCGTGATCGCGTTAGCATTAGCGGTGGCCTCCTGGCGGGAAAAAGTCTGGCAAAGACAAGCGATGTATTAATTTAGCTGCCACTAATTCACTACCGTCTTGGCTCATTAGGCTGAAACGCATCACTAGTGTCGCCATTATCACTGTAATGTGTCATAAATAATTGTGGGGAGAAAAGTACATCAGCATCATTTGTGCTAATCACTGATTTGTAACCTTGTGAGGCTAATAGGCAAATTAAATGCATCATGTGAATATTTTGCTAATACACATCAATGTTATGCTAATTATAGTTGTTGTGTTCTTGCTCATTGTTTGTCAAAAAAAGCTGTTGGTGAATTAGCATGCTAAGCTAATGAGTGACAGCTACCTTGAAAAAAGGTTGATTTTACCAGTATTTCGAATAACACAAATCATTTTTAGTTAGTTACTTTGGCTATCTAATGCTATATAACTAGCTAACGAACTAAGGCACACATATAAGGATTTTTCTTGATTTTTAACATGTTTAAAAAAAAAAAAACATCGGGCATGAAAGTCGTTATACGTGTTCCTTGTCTAATCAAGTTACAATTTCACAAATATACGTCGATGTTATGCTAATCCTATTTGTTTAGTTTTTGTTATCCAAAAAAAGCTGTTGTTGTATTAGCATGCTAAGCTAACGAGTGACAGCTACCTTGAAGGTAGGTCTAGTTCAAAAGGTTTATCTTAGTATTTTTTTTTATAACCCAAATTGTGCTTCATTAGTTGTTTTGGCTAACTAAAATAGCTAACAAACTAAGGCACTAAGGATTTTTCTATATGTAAAAAAACTGAAAAAATCTGTCCTGATAGTCTCCATGTGTCTTCCTGGCCTAACTAAGTGACAATTTATAACAACATATAGCCATAGCAACTAAGTAAGGAATAGGAATAGAAGCGGGGCTAACATAAAGAGAGCGCGTGCGGGGGGAAGCAAGTGAATCATGCGGTTTTGGTCAATTAAAATGTGGCTCCGACGTCGGGGCGTCTGATTGCAATGGTTACGACGCGTATCGACGGGATCCCGATTGAACCTTTCACGATAAAACGTCGGCCGTCGCGCCGTTGCACATTACGAGTATTTAAATGACGTGGACGTGGGCGCCCGCCGTTATGCCGATGACGACGATGAAGGATGACGATGATATGATGAGCGTTGGCCTCAAAAAGTTCAAGAAAAAAAAAAGGGGACGTGATGGGATTTATTTTTGCGGGGGGACTTTGTCCAGTTTGAGTGGTAATTACAAGTCCTAATCACGCATTCCTGTTTGCTCAGCATTACTCTCACGTGATGAAAAATGCCACGGGGTTATTTCGATTTCTGCAGGTGAGCAAGCAGAGAGACGGACACAAGCGCTTTAAAACAAAATCGTATCAAACAAAATATGTGCCGTTTTGATTGCTCAAATTGTGGCAGTCTGTTAGTTCTACCCGTAGAAAAAAAATTAGTTTGTTAGATCATATTCTATGCAGCTACACGAAGTTAATAAAATGAAAGTTAACAAAAGATGTACCGTTGTTTTTTTTTGGATTGCTCAAATTGGAATAGTTACTTTTACCTTGAAAAAAGTAGTTGAGTTAGTTTGTTGATATGTTGCTATTTGTAGAACTATAGCTACCAATATCTACTACTTTTGATTGGCCAAAGTGTGAGAGTCAGTCAGCAAGTTCTACCTGGTCAAAAACTAGTGTTTGTTTAAAAGTTAGTTGTGAGGCCTAGTTAGTTAGGTCAGTTAGTTGGTTTGTTAGTTATCTAGTTAGTTAAATTTTACCATTATTGATTGCTTAGTTACTTTGTGAAAAACGAGTTAGTTAGTTAGTTAGTTAGTTAGTTAGTTAGTTAGTTAGTTAGTTCAAATGTACTATTATAGATTGCTGACGTAGTTATACTTGGTGAAAAACTAGTTAGTTATTTGGTTGGTTGGTTAGTATGTACAATTAGAAGGGAAAGCCGGTCAGCTAGTAGCCAGTAGCTAGTAAGCTACCTAATGAAAAATTAGTTAGTTAGTAAACTAGCTAGCTAGCTAGTTAGTTAGTTAGTTAGTTAGTTAGTTAGTTAGTTAGTTAGTTAGTTAGTTAAGAATGTACCATTATTGATTGCTGAGATAATTCTACACGGTGAAAAAAACAGTCAGTCAGCCAGTTAGTTAGTTAGTTAGTTGATCTGTAAGTAGTTTATGATGTAGCTATTAAGATTCCCGTTATTCATAGTTAGTGAAAACTTTATTTTGGCTCGTATTCCTTCAGGTGTTTCTTGTGTCAGTGAATTCCCTTGTTCTTTTGTTGGTCGATTACTTATTTGGTATGTGGGCTCAACGTTGTAAGACTTATATCGAGTTACTTTGATGTAAGGTGATTAAAAACGGCAAGTGCTCCTAACTAACACGGCCCACAGGTCTTGGATTTTGTTCAAACCTTTGGCTCCATTACAGCGTCTGCTGCAGCCCAAGGCCAGGAACTTCCTGTGTTCCTGCGCCAAAGCAAGCATGTTGAAAACTTTTGAATCAAACAAACGCGACGGCTTTTTCTTTGCCGGGACACGTCAGGAAAAGTCAGCCGGCGTTGCGTTTCCGGGCCGCGGGCTTTTTTAACACAGGAGCCTCATGCAGCAGCAAGTCCGAGCGCCACCGGCAGGAATGCGCTGCCGCACGCTTCAAACCTCCCCCCTTTCTAGCGTAACGCCTTCAACTGAGAGAGGGAAGCTCGTTGATAGACTTTGTAGCTAGCATTTGCTAGCAGTTGGTTCATCTTCAAATCGCTGATTTTGTTCGTTTTGTCCATTTGTTAGCAAACGAAAAATGGCACTGCTTATTCCTCACTACTGCTAGTTAGCCTGCTAGCTAAGATAACACGACTGTTATACCGGAATCGTTGCTTCTTTCGCTCATTTGCACTGTGAAAAAAAAGTAGTCGCATCACCCTCCGTGAAGCAGAAAGCAGCAGCTAGCTATCGAGTGCATAAACAAACAAAAATGATGACGACGGCTAAAATTAGCCGTTAGCTTACTTTTATGCGTCCCGAGTAATTATAGAATGATTTTTTATTATTTTGGCGTCCGAGAAAACCCGGGTCATGTGGGTCAAACGCGGCCGAGCCGACGCTAGCCGGCGTTGGCTAATTAATAACGTGCAGCTCGTGTAAAATATGCTGAAAACGTATTTGGGTTGACTGTCTAGATATTAATAATGATTGTGCAGGGATAAACCGTGGCCTACTTTGGGAATCTGCATATGTAAATATTCCCAATAGGCCGCCTCCCTCCCGTATTGATTGATTAGTTTAACGCATAAAGGTCACAGTCATAAAACACATGCCTGTAATTAACAGCACCGCATTTTTAACCGCGACTCGGACCGACTTCTTATTGCTACGCTAGCAACAAACATACAATAGTTGTCCTCACAAGTGGCAAGCAGAAGAAGGTAGCAGAAATTTAGCACGGTAATAAAGAACTCATTCAATCTCCCCAAAATATCTTACGGCTTTTTTGTGCGTTTGGCCAAAGGAGGGTTCTAAAAATGGCTGGTCCAAACTCGGTTAAGAAGGAAAGTAATCAATTATTTTTGTGAAGTACTAAAATACTTGATTCAATTGACTAAATCTATTCTTTTAGTAATTAATCAGCTAAAGTGTAGCTTATTAATTAGAAAGTAGAAGATAGTTGGAGCTAGAAGAATCTAGTGAAGAAATGGGAGCTGCTGACAGGTTGGAAGAGAAGGTCCTCAGAGTTATGAGGAAGCGATGGAAGGTAGCAGGAGTGGTAATAGGCCAAAGTCCAGGTCCTAGCCTAATGTTGTCTGTCAGAGACGTATCAAAGAGGGGGAGGGGGCTTCTAGTGGGTCCCCCCCCCCCAAGGGGTGACTTGGATGCAAGCTGACACCCCTGACAGGGGGCAGCAGGACGCTGGCACCGGTGCCGCAGGGAGGCCACGGGGGGCCTGACTCTGTGAAGATCACCTCTCCTAATAACGGCCTTTTACCACACCAGTCACGTGACGCCATTGGACCTCATCCGTCCCAAGACCGGACGCTTCCATACCGAAAAGCCAAGATGCCGTTCAAAGTGTTTCCTTCGTCCGTTTTCGTTCGGGTGCGGTCGCGCCATCTGGTTCTTGGGCTCTCTCGTTTTCCAGTCCTTTTTCACAAAGCGCGGGCGTGTCACGATATCCGGGGAATTTTCACTTTTAACTTTTTATACGGGATTCAAACTGATATGAAAAAAACCCATCTTTCTCTATAGGACGGATGTTAGCTACTACTAATTACTCAAAGAAAACTAGCAGATTTGAAAAAAAAAATTCACTATAGAGCCGACGTTAGCTAGCATGCTAGCCATTTTTTAGTGACTCAAAGATAAGTCATCAAACTTTTCACACAGAATTTAACATAGAAATCTTCACTATCAAACTGATATTAGCTAACAAGCAAGCAATTACGTTTTACTAGATGACGCAAAACCAATCAAATCATTTATACAGGATTTGAAAAAAAAAAAAATCTTCCACTATAGAACTGACGTTAGCATACTGGCGTCTCTTATTCCATTCAACTTTAAATGGGTACAGTTGAGCAGTAATCCTCCATCTTTCTTTTCGGAACAAGTGAGCAATAAAACGAGCGCTAATAGAAGACGGGCCCGTTATTGGGCAAGTACCCCCCAGTCACATGACGGCAGTCACATGACATGAGTCAGGCTGCTCTTTGAATTTCCATACGCCGCCGTCGCCCGCAGCCCCCCAGCGCTCATTAACGCCGCCTCGAATTTATTAAAATAGATTATGGAAATGTTAATGAAGTCATTAATGACATTAGTTAAGCAGCATTGACGTGGTAGTGCCGCGCGCGCATGTGTGTGTGCGCCGCGCGATTGGTGACAGGGACACGGCGGCGGGCGATAGCGTCCGACCGCCAGCGCTGACGAGATCCAATGTGGCCGCCGCTGTCCTCGCACCTCACGTTGCTGTCGACAGCGCTTTGCACGGACGCCCCGGGACGAGCGGCGGCCTTTTGCGTTCGCTGGAACTTGACCCAAAATGGACGCTGCAAACCCTTTCAAAACGTTTCGTCGCCCGTCTATCGAGTACAGGAAACGCAAGGCCAAAAAATACTCGATTTTCACCATTGGACGATAGAGATTTTCATCAATTTTAATTAAGTAAACCCGACATCTGTTTGAAACCAAGTAGATTAATCAGACAAATCAAGTAAACAAATAAACACATTGCCAATATTTGCATATGTAAGCGCATCTATTTCAAAGCTTCATACCTTGTCATTCTTAATCGAATTAGCTGTAGACATAACTTTTACATGAACCTCTCGGTTTTAGTATTATTTCTGTGTGTGAACAAGGATGGACTCGGATGATGGTCCGGTCTGCTTGCTTCTTTTATTGAAAATAATGCCGTAACGACCTCTGCTAACGCGAGCTGCTGTTAGCTGCAAAAGGCACTTGACGCTAACAGCCAATTGACTCTAGCTCGTCCCGTTACGGTCGTTATCGGAAGTAAGAACCGTTTATACCGTTACCATTTAAAGGACGCGTCCTTACTTTTAGCCTTCATTTTCGGGAAATGTGCGCCTTATATGTTGGGAATTATGGTAGCATCGAAGGTCAGCAGGCAGTAGAAGAAGTTAGAAAGGTTGCCAGTTACTGGAAAGTATTAGTGGGTATTAGAATGTATGCGGGCAAAGACGAAGCTAATACAAGCCAATAGGAGGTAGTAGTTAGCGTTAGTAGAACTAAGAAGTTGTAAAGGAAAGTCTGAGGTAGGAGAAGGCGGAATAAAGACGTCCGAAAGGTCATTTGAAGGCGCGCGTGGCAGCTAGCAGATGTTAGCATTTACATAATAGCATGTAGATGCTATTCAGCGCCATGCTAATGCGCGACCAAGTGTGTGATAGCTAATCGCTAATCTCTGTTTATGATTGAGGGCGCCGTCATAAAAATATCAGGAACAATCGCGCCGGGCTCTGCGGCGGGAGATAGCGTAGCCGCCGCGTACATCACGCCAGACAGGCCCGTTGAGGTGGAGTATCGGGGGGAACGGTCTGAATAAGTGAGCGGCTGCTGGGACAAGGTGACACTTTCTTCCTGACTGCCATCATGGATGATTTGACCAATCAAATAGCTGTGACGGATGACTTCAGTTTTTGAGTTTATTCAACTTACTACTACGTGGGAGGCTCGTTGGCACCAAGCAGCCTGATTTAGAAAGTCACGCGCGACGACGCGCAATGACGAAACAACGGAGAAAATTCAACTGTCGCGTTTTGCAAACTTGCGTGAGCTCGTTACGAAAATAAAAGTGCGATCTTTAGGCCTCAAACAGCATCAACTCGGCATTTTTTCGTGTATTAGCGACAAGTCAAGTAATACGCGATCGGGTAACAATGAGCCAGAAAGTAAAGAAGCGAAAACAAAACACTTCGGAAGATCGAGAAAAGGAACAAAACGTCATGTGCTATATATACGTTGAACAGACACGCTAAACAAACGAACAATTAAAGTGCAAAGCCGACTTTCCTACCAAAATGGACAAAGTTATATCAGTGGTTACGATATGAAGGGGATGCAGCAAGATAAAAAAACAGCAAGATAAAGGGTTCAATTTGAAATTCTGGAATGACAACTCGTAGCCCTCACGTTAGCATCGTGCGCTAACAGCAGCGTACCGTGATCTAAAGCGTCAGCTAACATTTTAGCATCGCATATTTTAGCCCGCGGGTGTTGGAGGCATCGCTTGGCAAAACTTGCTGAAAATGTCACAAGCGCGGCGTTCAGCTTTTATTAGCCCCCAGGCTCATTTCCTGCGGGAAGGCACGCTAACAAAGCCGCTAATTCTCCCGCTAATTAAAAGGAATCACAAGTCAGCCGGCGCTTCAAATGAATCCACAAGAGTTTGTGAGCGCGTGTGTGCAAGACGCCGCTAGCTGAGCATGACACCGCCGTCCGAAAGAGACAGCGAGGAAGTCCGCGTATTTGGGTTAGCGCCGGGTTAGCGGCTATGTCCTCCTGGAGAGATACATTTTGGTTTAAACTGACGTATTTACTAACAAATGGCGAGCTATTCATCATGTTAGGAAAACAAATTAAATGTGACAAAAACCTTCTTGTAAGTCAATTTAAATAATAAACTACTGTATTTTCCATACAATTTTATGAAAAGCTGACTGTGCGCCTTATAATTCGGTGCACTTAATACAGAGCATTAACCGCGTGATTTTCATTTTTAATACCTTAATCACAACAAAAATTCTTCGTTTTACCTCTGCATTTTAGTCATAAATTTATTTTTTACAATAATATTGTTTTATAACATACTGTTTGAAATTTTGATGTGCTATATACTCTAATTTTTAAACAATTTATCTGAGGAAAAATCGCAAAAAAAGTTTTTGTCATGAAAAGCATAATTTCGTAAAAAAAAATCCAGAACTAATTTTCAAATCGACAAAACAAAAATTATTATTATTATTATTATTATTATTATTATTAACACCAAGCAATGTCCTGGATTTATGTAGAACAAAAACATTAATACATTTTCCATGAATACGTAGCTGCATCAAATTAGCCGCTAGCTAGCTGCGCTCGAGTGCTCCATATAGGCTGGCGTGATAGACGTAAATGACTGCGCACACTTTGATGCGGAGAGCCTGACACAGTTGCTGTTCGTACTTATTAAAATTTAGGCGAAAACAAATGTTGATTCTCGCAAATCGATAACATTCCCCGACAAAACCAAAAAAAAATTCTGGCTCCGCCCCCAATCGCAGCATGTCAATTCCTCCCCGCTTTGCTCGTTCCCATCGCAAAGTGAACTTGAACCGTGCTCAGTGTGACCTATTTTCAAAAGCGCAAAAAACACACATTAAAAAAAAAAAAAGGGGGGGCGCTGCCCTCTGATTGGCCGGTTTCTCGGACCTTCTGCGAGCCCAAAGCGCCGCTCAAGTTTAATTGAAAGAACGAGACAAGAGGTCATGTCAGGCACCTGACGAAACGAGCAAAAACGTGTCAAGATTTCCTTGGGAGGCCAAAGCGCGTGACAGGGGTTAAAAAGTAGCTTCCCTTCTCCGCGCGGGCGTAACGTACCAATTACGCTAACAATCTGCCCGAGGAAAGAGAAACGACGGCGATAAAAGCGGAGAAGATAACGCTCTTATCTCCATCTAACGACCGGGCCGGCTTTCATTTGTCAGGCCGGAGTGCGAACGGGGCGAGCTCGCCGCGTAGCGTAGCGTAGCGCGTAGCATGTAACCTACAATCTAGCGTATAGCGTGTCGTATGCAAATTCCCCGACGCTCGCGAGCTGCATGTGCTAACAGCAATGAGAGCTGATAACATTTTTGCGTGTTTTTTTTTTCTCTACGTGCCGCTAACAGTTGCTAATTAGCGCCTTATCACTCTCCGCGCCGAGGAGTATTTATAACTCGTCTCCGGCGACAAACGGGATCCGCGTGGCCGACGGCCAGCGACGACATTTTGCCGGAGCTAATTAGCCGCATGGTTGCCCCGACGACATTTGGGAGTAAAATGTTGGCGCGTGTGCGCGGCGTCACCTAACTGTTGCCTTTGCTTGAACACTTGAAATGATTCCTTTTTCATCTTCAAGCTAATGAGGACGCTGTCTTTTTAAGAAGCGCGCGTCCAACGTGATTGGTCGATGTTGCGTGACCCAAGAGGAAATGGCGTGAATCAAATACGCGCTGTCAGACGCTTGGCTCGTTAACTCCTCAGTCAGTCCCGGACGTATTTTTTCTTTTTAAAGAGTCCATTCATTTGAAAATGATTTATTGATTAAATATATTTATCATATATAATATTTTCTCTCCTAACGCTGACTTTGATCAAACTTGTTCATTCCTTTTTTAGATGGCGATTGAACCATAACAAAATGGAATTTTTGTTATTATTGTTTTTATTATAACAAATAAATCATAAAATAAATGCAGATATTGTTTTGAAACAATATCTGCATTTATTTGATAAATTTGCCCTTTCTTTTACAAACATATCATTATATATAGCAATGTATAATAATTATATATAACGAAACTATTATAAAATGCTTATAAAAATTGTAAAAAAATACATTTGTAACTGAAATTCAGAAGTAAAGATTGAAGAATGTCCATGGCGATTATTTTATTTTTTCGCCGCCCAAAAGTGTAAATTTTCGGTTTAAGGCGCACCGGATCGAAAAGCGCACTTTTGAGAAACTTCCACGATTTTACGTGCGCAAACTACGCTGCGCTCTTCACTGCGTTCTACAGGCGCAGCTCCATCTGCATTCTGATTGGCCTAGAGAGCGGCGGGCGTCTTGGCGTCGCGACGGTAAATGCGGAGCCCCGGGCGGGCCGACGATTCTCTGTCCGTCCATTCGTCCCTCCGTCCGGCGCAGCTAATTAATTTCATTAGAAAGTGAAGTCATCTTCATATTTGGAGCGTTGTGGCGTTGCTAATTTATTTCCAGATTTAATTAGCTCGCGAGTACGACGAGGAGGAGGAGGAGGAGGAGGGGGTAAAAAAAAAAAAAAAACAGCTCGGGCAGGAGGACTTTTTAATTATCGGCTGGGATACATGTGAAAATGTTGACGCCTCGGGGTTGAGTTAATTAAAACCTGCATTATTTTAACTTTAATTAGCTGCCGTCTTTGTTTTCCAGCGCCATATGGCTGTGTCCCGTAGTCAAATGTTGTTAATTAAGCTCATTAAGATAATCATTTTAATTACCCCAGACAAAGTGATTGGATTGAGGATGACGACTTTTAAGGCCCGCCGCTTATTTATTTATTTATTTATTTTGCGTTCGGTGGCAGCTGGCCAGCTGATCGGCAGCGTTACGGCGCAAAGGTGCGTCGTCCTTTTTGGGCGTATTTCCCGTCGCCGATAGCAGGCGCGCTAACCTATGGCAATATCAGGAAATTACGTGGCTATGATTTTTTGAGGTTTTTGCTTGCAGCCCAAATCAGCTGTTTGCTAACCGTTTAAGCAGCGAATGGCGAATCCGTTCCGTCAGAAAATGAAAAATTCCAATTCGATGGTGTTGGTAAATGGGGCGAAACGTATCATATTTAGTCTAAATCGCTTTACTAAGCTTATTCGATTTCAGGGAACATTTAAATCCGTTTGTTTTGCTTGTCATACTAGCTAGCTAGCTAGCTAGCTAGCTAGCACCAGCGTTCAAGTTCGCAAACTCCCTTTGTGCCGGTACAATAAATGGAAAACGAACACGCCGCCTTCATTGGACCGATTATTTCAAAGTAAAATCAGATCCAGATCACGCAATCGGAAATCGGAGGCCCGATCGCAACATTTTCAACTGATCGGAATTGGGGTAAAAAGATCAATGTTGGGAAAATATCATTTTATTGTATTTATTGATTTTTTTTAAGGGCAGACACAAACCACACACATATTGCTAAAACAAACAAATAATTTTAGCCGAAAATTGCCACTTTGTTAAAAACCAAATCATTAACATTTTTTGTTAACGATAAAAAATCAAAACCGTGACATGAAACCGGGACAAACAATAAATAAATAAAAACGTCTCTTCTTAACATTTAAGATCATCCATTGCTCATTGCTGTGCATAAGCAATTCCTCCCGGACAACAATATGCTGCGATGCGTTCAAGCGGACCGGGAAAAGTCAGATTCGGTGTTTGCTACTCAATCCAAGGCGGCGTTGATTCATTCTGTGCTCTAGTTCGAACAACACAATTCCAATCAATGAATTTAGGACATTTTGTAAACTGTTAACAGACAAGCTACTTCCTGTTTAAACTGATAATGAGTTTGCCCTCCGCAAAAAAAAAAAAAAAAAAAGTCTGCTTGACGCAACGGCGTCGCGGGGTCTTCGCCCGACCCCAAAGACGTCGGGCGACGTCATGTTCACTGTTGGCCGAGCGTCCCATTTAGATAATTTGCTAGCGTCTTTAATCCCATTTCCTGCCATCACATTTGAGCGAGCAAATGCCGTTGTTGTGCGTTGGCTATAAATAAACGGGTTGCCGTGCGGGATTTGATTAGAGGGCGGGCATTTAATGAAGGTGACCTTGAGAGTCAGGTGACCGGGCGGGCGCCCATACGGAGCGCTAATATTGCTAATGTCCGGCCCCGACGCGGCGCCGCTGATCCGCAGCACTCGGCAAATTGCTTTGGACAAATGTTGATGCCCGCGTGCGCGCGCGCCCGCCGGTGTAACTTAGAAGGCGAGGCGAGAGGCGCTCGGCCGCCGTTTCCTGCCGGACGCAAACGACCGTCAAACTCGCCAAGTGTCCCTCGGCAACACGCCGCCACTTTGGTAACTCGCCGGA